>NW_028238631.1:0-219496 GCF_009769465.1 Tauraco erythrolophus | reverse complement strand
ACGCCAGACCCGCCGGGCTCCGGCAGCGGCCCAGATGGCTGCGATATTGCGCCCACAATAGCGGGCTAATTAGGCGAGCGCCGGGGAGCTGGGGGGGGGGGGGGTCGCCCCGTTCCCCCCCCTCCCCGCTCAGGCAATCAAAGGGCCCATGACTTTATTACGGCTCATTATGCGCGGGCGGCGGGGGGCGCGCAGCCTGCGCCGAGGCGACAGCCGCGTTATTTCCCCATCGCTCCTCATTGGGATTCTGGCCCCGGCGGCGCGGGGGGGGGGGTGGGGAGGTGGGGGGGGGGGGGGGGGGGCTGGGACATGCGCCAGGCAGCCGTGACGGTGATTAATCTGCCGAGCGCCCGCACAACTGCGCTCGGTCGAGGGGCTGCGCGCCCCCGCGCCGGCACTGCGGGGGGACGGGGGAGGGGAGGGCCCCCAGCCCAGCACCCACTGCCCACGGTGCCGCCCCGTTGCTCGCCACCGCTTTGCACCCCACAGCTCAGCCCCCCTCCCCCCCCCCCCGCCGCAATGCTGCATCGGCTCCCCAGGGCCCCCCCAGCACTGCACCCCCCCCCCATAAGGCATCCCATGGCCCAGCCCTCCCCTCCAGTGCTGCACCTCGACCTTGCAGCTGCATCCCCCCCACCAGCAGCAGCCCCGCAGGGGGGCACAGCCATTCCCCCCCTCCTGAGCCCCCGACTCCTGGAGGTGCCAGGGGCTCAGCAGGGCCCCCAGCCCAGCCACCCCCTCAGAGACCCCAACAGTGACCGCCAGTCCCACCCAAGCTCCCCAGGACGGAGGAAAGACCCGGGAGGGCATTTTCCACAGTTTTTATTCAAAAATATACTTGAGCAGGAGGGTATTAAGTTAGGGGAGGAGGGCAGGGGGCACGGGAGCGGGGCTGTGCTCTGGGGGGGCAGTGCCCACCCCCAGCCCTACCTCCTCTTGTCTTGATGCTGTAGTGCAGCAGGAGGGGTGCAGGCTGCAAGGCAAGGAGGGGGTGAGGGCTGCTGGCCCCCACACCCAGGGTGGGCACCCCATACCCCAGCACAGGCCCCGTGGGGGGGGCAGGAGCGACCCCTCCCCGCAGGGTGGCCCCAGGGCTGCGCCGTGAACTTGTCCACCCCTTCTGGGACCCGTCACCCCCCTGACCCGTGCGGGAACTGCTTGGCCACGAGCACCCCGGGTCACTACTCCAGCGGGCGACATTAATCATCCTTGATTCACCGATTCCCCGCTCCGCTGGCATGTTCTCGGCACAGTGCTGCCCCGAGCCCCCTCCTGGGGAGGTTCTCCTGCCCAACCCCGCTCAGCCCCCCAGCCCGGGATGGACCCCCCCATCTCCTCTACCCAGACCCGTGCTGGGTCTCCTGGGGGCAAATCCCCCCCGGTGGGGGTCAGAGGGTGCGGGCACTGGGCGATGCTCACCTTGCCGAACCAGCGCGAGAGCCAGAGCTGCTTCATCGTCATGTGGTCGGGGAGGGCCTCGTTGTTGAACAAGATCTGCACCTACGCAGGGGGAGGCTGTGTTGGGGGAGCCCGTGACCCCCAACTGGGGCCTGGGACCCCCACCCGGCCCCCACACTCACGTGCTGCAGCGGCAGCCCCAGCCGGTGGCACAGAACCCTCCGCAGGTGCCGGATCTGTGCCCGCACGGAGCATCTCACGTACTTCTGCTGCGGGGGGCAGAGGGGCTCAGGGGGGTGTGGGTGCCCCCAGCCCCGCGGGACCAGCGCCGACGCGCGGCCAGGCCCCAGCTCCCCTCTGCCCACCCCGCCTGGGACCCCACGCACCGAGCCGAGCCCGGAGCAAGGGCTGTGGGGCCAGGTCTGGGCAGAGCCCGGGGGCTCGGGGCCCGGTGAAACTGTCGGGGCGGGCGCACAGGCCCCCGCTCACCTGCAGCACGGCCTTGCTCTTGTCCTTGCTGGAGCTGCAGAGGGAAGAGAAGGGGCAACCGGCCAACTCGGCACAGTGAGGCGGGGGGGTCGCGTGCCATACCCCTTGCCCCCTCCCTGGGCACAGCCCGGTGCAGAGGTGCAGACTGCCCGGGGCTGGATGCTCCCCGCCCGCCGCAGCGCTCGCCCTGCCAGCCCGTCACGCACGCCAAGGCTGGCAGCTGAGCTGCCGCCATCGATCCCATTACAGCCCCCAGAGCTGCCGCTTATTGACTTTGCTGTCGGAGCCGTCCGGCAGCTGCGCAGCGCCCGTCCGGCAGCTCGTAACGCTGGCAGCCACCGCGCAGGGCTGCGGCCCGGGGGGGCTGAGCTGGGGGAGCTCCGGAGGGGCGGCGGGAGCCCCCCCCAGCTCAGCCAGGTCCCCCTCGTGCCAGGGCCACAGAGGTGGGGGCACGGCATGCTGCAACGCCCAAGTGTGGGTCAGCTCCTGGTGCCAAGCCCTGGCCTCCCCCCCCACCACGCCAAGGGGCAGCGGCTCTGCTGGTGTCCCACAGCCCGGCCTGTGCCACCGGCACTCACCTCTGCTTCTCCAGGCAGAGCGAGACGTGCTCGTCGTAGCGGAAGTAGTGGGCGCGGGAGTGATCGAAGGTGCTGTAGGGGAGCCCCATGGGGTCACCCCCGACCGTGTCTGGGGAGACGCGGGGAGGGGGCAGGAGTCAGCCCGCCTCCGCCCCGCCGGCACCACGGCACTGCCCGACGCCACGGCTGGCTCCCGGAGATGCTGCAGTGAGACCCTCCCCACTCCGACCCCACTCCTCCCGGTCGGTTGCCCCCAGACCCCTCCGCACAGCCCCTCAAGCGTGCCCACCCTCGCTGCTGGGCTGCGTCACCCGGTCGAGGCCGCGGGACTGGTAGAACTCCCGGATCCTCTTCTCTTCACCTGCGGGCGAGAGGTTGGCACTGCTCAGGGACACCCTCTCACCCCGCATACCCCCCAGCCCATCAGGGCCTCCCACCCTGTAGCACCCAGAGGTGGGCTCCGACCTCGGTTTGGCAACATGGCTGATGGTCAGTAGCTCTCGTGCCACCAGAGGCCCGGACCCTCCTTCCCCCGTTTGCCTCCTCCGTGTCCCCGGGGGTCTCCACCAAGCCCCTGCTGCAGGCTGGGGAACCCTGTCCCTGTCCCCAACCCTGTCCCTGTCCCCGCCATGCAGACGCATCCCTGCTGTTGCCATCCCTCACGCATTCCCCCATTTTTCCCCTCTTTGCCGTGGGGTGGGGGATCAGGGCCCAACGCTGCGTCTTTGCTGTGCCCCCACACCCAGCCCTCCGTGGCAGTGCCCAGCACCCCGCTGCCACGCGGCAGACTGACATTTCCAGAGAGGTGTCCCCAGCGCCATCCCCATCCCCGTGCTGAGTGACAGTGGCTAATCTCGAGCCCGCCGCTGCGCCCGCGGCGCGGGGGCTGCCCTCCCCGCGTGCTGCTTTGCATTCACCACCACCGGCCGCCGGTTCACCGCGCCGCCACTCAGCGCCCGGCCCCAGGGACGCTGCTCGTGGAGGCAGCCCCGGCTCGCGCAGCTCCCGTCCCCGCAGCCCAACCCCGCTGTGCCAGGCACGGCTGGGTGCCGGGGTCCGAGCGCCAACAGCAGGGACCTGAGCGGGTTTAACACGCCCTGACAAGGCACCCACCTCTCGTCCCCGTTCCCCACCGAGCCTGGCAGCCGCTCCACCTGCCGGCACGGCCGAGGGGAAGGTGCAGAGCCCCAGCACTGGCACAGCTGGAGTCTGCTGTGGGTTCCCGCACCTGAATCTCCCTAAACTGTGTGGTGCCAGCGCTGAGCCCCCACCTTGCTCTGCTCCCCATCCCCGAGCAGCCCCACGTGCATCCCAGGCACGGTCCCCGCAGCCCCCTGACACCCGCCCTCGCGAGCGGGGGCCGTTTGTCCTGACTTCTCCCTCACTCTACCAGCGATTTCACGTGGGAAGATGCCCCTCCACCCCCTCTCGCCAGCCAGGCTCCAGCAGTTGCCACGGACATGGTCAGCAGCGTTTTGAAGACCCTGATCCACAGACAGAGTCTCCCACGCCCAGCAGGCAGGTGCCCCCCGAAAGCGTCCGGTTCTTCCCTGGGCCCTTCCCCCCATAGCCCTTCCCCACACGGCTCTGCAAGACACGGGTGCCAGGGACACCAGACCCTGCCGCCGCGCTGGGGACACTCACTCTCCTGCAGGCCGGGCACCAGCTTGTAGACGATGTCCTGCATGACACGGTCCAGCTTGAGGTTGAGCAGCGGCTGCGTCTCGTGGATCTTGGTGTTGCACATGGGGCAGTACTTGCTGGTCTGCAGGTACTTGACGATGCAGCTCTTGCAGACTGCGGCCGGAGGGACGAGGCGTCAGGGGGGGTGGCTGGTGGCGCGGCCCCACACCCCCAGTCACCGAGTGTGGGGCACGTCGCCCTCGTTCCCCCCAGGCAGGAGCCATGGTCCTGGGGCAGCGCTGGACCCACCAGTGGGCAGGGGAGGCTCTGCTGGCCCCCGCCCGGGGGACCCCGCGGGACCCCGCATCGCCAGAGCCAGGCAGGTGGCTGCCGCCGCGGCGCAGGGACTCACACGTGTGCAGGCACTCGGTGATGGTGGTGGCATCGATGAAGTACCCGGCGCACAGGCAGCACACGATGTGCTCGTTCAGCTCCTTCATCTTCACCTTCACCTCCTCCTGCGAAGACGTGTCACCATCACCTGGCCCCTGCCCGGCTGGCACCCTGCGGGGCACCCTGTGCTGCTCGGCCCCTGCTGCCCCAGGCTCTCCCGCTCCGCAGCAGCCCCTGCCTGCCCGACGGTCAGTGGGAACCCCCGGGACACTGGAGGCAGGTGCCCCAGGGACAGCGTGACGGGGGGAACATGGGGCTGCACTGAGCTCCCACTCCTGCGCGGGGGGAGCGACCCCCCCAAGGCGATGCAAGGGGACCCGGCTCCCGGGGCAGCAGCCCCATGCTCGGCCTCGCCCCGTGCCCCAGCTCACCCATGCTCTTGCCCCACAGCCCGGCCTTGGCACCCGGAGCAGAGCTGCCACTGTGACAGGGTGGGGGGCCGGGGCTGGCAGCCAGGGCTGGTGGCCGGGGCTGGCCCCTCCGCTGCCGCGGGGCCCTGCAGGGACAGGGCTGCCTGGCACTGCCGGCACCGACAGCACCGACGGCCCTGCCGAGCCGAGCCGAGCCAGGCTGAGCCGAGCCGAGCCCAGCCGAGCCAAGCCGAGCCCGGCCAAGCCCAGCCCAGCCGAGCCGAGGCGAGGCGAGGCGAGGCGAGGCGAGGCGAGGCGAGGCGAGGCGAGGCGAGGCGAGGCGAGGCGAGGCGAGCCGGGCCGGGCCGAGCCGAGGCGAGCCGAGCCGAGCCGAGCCGGGCCGAGCCGAGCCGAGCCGAGCCGAGCCGAGCCCGGTCGAGCCCCGCAGCCCCGCCCAGGGCGGGGCTTCACTCACCGGTGCCCCACCCCTGCGCCAGGCCCCGCCCCTCACCTGCGCCTCGCCCATTACACCTGGCCCCGCCCCTCGTCCCTGGCCCCGCCCCTGGCCCCGCCCAGCGGCCCCCGCCCCGCCCACGCGGCCCCGCCCTCCCGCGGCGTGGGCGGCCCGGCGCATGCGCGGGGCGGTCGCAGGGCGCCTGCGCGTCCCCGGCGCCCCCCGAGCGGCGGCGCGGCGCCCTCTTCCGCCCCGCGCATGCGCCGGGCCGGTGCTGCCGCTCGCCGCCGCCCGCCGCCGCTCGCCTCGTTCCGGAGCGGGTCCATCTTGTAGACGGCCTGGAGCTGGTTCCGCAGCCGCATGGCGATCGCCATCGGGCCCCCCTGAGGAGGCGACGCCATCTTAGAACCTCCTCCGCCTCCCCGCTCACTTCCGGGTTCGGGGCGGGGCCGCCGCCGCCGCCGCCGCCCGCGCCGCGACTACAGCTACCGCCGCGCCCCGCGCGCCGCCGGGCATGCCGGGAACGGCCGGGCCGGCGCAGAGCGCGGCTGCCCCCTGCTGGGCGCGCGGGGAGCGCGGCCGCGCGGCGCGGCGCTGGCCCCGGTGCTGAGCCCGGTGCTGACCCCCGGCGCTGGCCCCCGTGCTGACCCCCGGTGCTGAGCCCGGTGCTGACCCCCGGTGCTGAGCCCGGTGCTGACCCCCGGTGCTGACCCCCGGTGCTGAGCCCGGTGCTGACCCCCGGTGCTGACCCCCGGTGCTGAGCCCGGTACTGAGCCCCGGTGCTGACCCCCGGTGCTGACCCCCGGTGCTGATCCCCGGTCCTGAGCCCAGTGCCGACCCCCGGTCCTGAGCCCGGTGCCGACCCCCGGCCCCGGTCCGCACGGAGAGCCGGGGACCTCGGGCGCGGCGCAGGGCCGGGCTGGGGGTCGCGGGGACCCCCGACCGGCCCGGCCTCGACCGCGGGGCACTCACCGCCCTTGTGCGGGCCCCGCGCCGGGCTGGCCCCGGTCACGGACCCCCGGCGGGTCCGGGGTCCCCCCGGTGGTGGCCAAGGGGGGGGCGGGCAAACACGCACTCTCTTGACAGACAGCGACCGCCGCCAATGGGAGCGGGCGCTGCGGGCGCGTGGCGCCAGAGGGCAGCAGAGCACCGCGGGGGGCTCGGGGGGCTCGGGGGGCCGGGGGCACCTGTGGGCTCCGCCGTCCCGGAGGCCCCGCTCCCACCCCGCCCCGATGTGGGCCGGGCCCCCCACAAGGCCCCACTGCCGGGGCGGGGGGGCTCGTCCGTGCCCGGGGGGCGCAGCGGGGCCGTCCGGGGTCCGCGATGCGCAGGGCTGGGGTCGGGGTCCCCGCCGGCCCGGTGCCGCGGGTGGTGCCGTTCCCGAGCCCCGCTGCGCCCCCCCGCAGCCGCCCGGTGCCATGCGAGGGCCGGCCCGCTGCACGGTGGGCCCTGCGAGGGGTCGTGCCCGCCGTGCCCCCGTGCTGGTGGGTCCCTGGGGCCGCAGGAGCTGGCAGCTGGCACCTGCCCGGTGCGGGCACTGCGGTGGGGCAGCCGGACTCGCTGACCTGGGCGAGGGTCTCCGGGGGAGCGGGGCTGCAGCGGGTGCGGCTCTGCCCCGGAGCGGGAGCTGGAAGGTGCCGCGGCCGGCCCCGCGGTGCGGAGCCTCCCGAGCAGTGACCCAGGGGGCTGCAGGGCCCCCACGGACCCCGACGGCAGCCCCCTCCCCCGTGGGGCAGGGCCGCTGGTGGGCAGCGGGCAGCGTCGCCTCCGCCGGGCACTGCCAGGCCAGGGGGCTGGCGCAGTGCAGGGTGCGGGGGGCAAGGGGCTGGGGCACAGCGGGGGCAGGGTCTGTATTGGGGGGGGGGGAGAGGAAGGGGCTGGGGAGGGGCAGAGGGTGCCGGGGCTGTACTCGGGGGGGGGTGCGGGGGTTCGGGCTGGGGCCAGGGCACGGTGGGTGCTGCCGGGCGCGGGCGGTCGGGGGGTGCCGGGGCGCTGCCGGCGCTGGCCGGGCGGCCTCCGTGGCGCATCCCGCCGGAGCCTGGAGCCGCGCTAATGGCGGGTGATTGGATCAGGGCTCTGGAGGGGAAGGAGCGGCCCCGCTAATGCAAAGCAGAAGCCGTCAGAGGCCGTAATGGCTCGTTACGGTTACGATTATTGCTCCAATCCCGAGCAACAAGTGCCGTCTGGGGAGACGGCGGGGCCGCCGGCGCGGGGAGGGCTGCGCGGCCCCCGCGGGGTGGGAGCGGGCAGGGGCTGCCACGGCGGGACCCCCGGGCCGGGGCTGCCACCCGCTGCCTGACGGGCAGTAGCCCCCCCCCCCCCCCGCGCCCCCGCTTTCATCAGCCGAGCGGCCGCTCCTGGGGGGTTCCCGGGAGGTGATTAAATGCCGGTGAAGCCGAAACGACACCGTCCCACCGGCCTGGCCCAGGCAAGGCCCCGGCACGGAGCTCCCTGGCACGCAGCTGCGCTGCCAGTCCTGCTCTGGCACAGCCACCAGCACCGGCACAGCCGCTGGCACCACACTGTCTGCCATGACCAGGGTCCAGCTGGGCAGGGGCCAGAGTTGATGGGGATCCGGCCCCCCGTGGGCTCCGGCCCAGCAGTGCCCATGGGCACAGCCTGGCACATCACGGCGGTGCCAGGGCCGTGACCTCTGTTCCCCTCGATTGAGCGTGCGGGGCCAGGGTGTGTCCGTTGCAGCGGGGAGCAGTGACTGTGGGGCCCATTGGGTGAGCTGGTGGTGTCCCTGGCACCACCAGCCTCCCTGGCACACCGACCAGCCAGCTGTGACTGGACCCCTTGGCTTGGGTGCTCTTGGGTGGGTCCTGGTCCCGGTCCCGGTCCTGGTCAGAGTATCTGTGTCCCAGCCCACGTCACCTCAGCTCGTCCCTGTCCCAGTCACAAAATTGCAGAATGGTTTGGGTTTGAGCTGGAAGGGACCTCAAAGACCATCCAGTTCCAACCCCCCCTGCCATGGGCAGGGACACCCTCCACTACACCAGGTTGCCCAAAGCCTCATCCAACCTGGCCTTGAACACTGCCAGGGATGGGGCAGCCACAGCTTCTCTGGGCAACCTGTGCCAGTGCCTCACCACCCTCAGAGGGAAGAATTTCTTCCTCAGATCCCATCGAAATCTCCCCTCTTTCAGTTTAAAGCCACTGCCCCTTGTCCTGCCACTACACGCCTGTGTCCAAAGCCCCTCTCCAGCTTTCTTGTAGCCCCTTTAGGTACTGGGAGGTGCTGGAAGGTCTCCCCGGAGCCTTCTCTTCTGCAGGCTGAACAGCCCCAACTCTCCCAGCCTGTCTCCAGAGCAGAGGTGCTCCAGCCCTCGGATCATCTTCGTGGCCTCCTCTGGCCCCGCTCCAGCAGCTCCATGTCCTTCTGATGTTGGGCACCCCGGAGCTGAATGCAGCACTGCAGGGGGGGTCTCAGGAGAGCAGAGGAGGGGGGCAGGATCCCCTCCCTTGACCTGCTGGGCACCCAGTGTGGCCAGTCCAGCCAGCCAGGCTGGCTTGGCTCCCCATGACCGTCTGGAGAGGTTCAGCCTGGCCCTGTGTGGTGCAGCCGGCATCAACTGAGCCCCAGTGTCCCCCAGTGTGTCCCCATGGTGCCATCCCTGCCTCCTGCCCAGGGCTGAGCACAGTGTGCAGCCGGGCTCCAGCACCCGCAGCCCTGTGTGCTGGGAGGGGTCCCTGCCGGGAGCTGCGTGGGCCCCCTCCCCAGTGCTGGGGAGCCCGCTGGCAGAGGCGGGCAGGATCAGCCTCCCACCCTGGGCTAACCACAGCCCCCGCAACTTGCCCACCCACTGCTGGCCGGAGCCTGCCCGCCCCTCCAGCCCGTCCTCGCCGGGAGGTGAGAGATGAGGCTGGGGCCCGGGTGACCCCGCGTCTGGGAGCGCCCGGCCCCATTTGTACCTGCCAGAGCAGTTCCTGGGAGGGACGGGTGGGCTGGGGGCTGCGGGGGTCAGAGCCGGGCCAGCGCAGCCCTGGGGCAGGGCAGCATCGCTCACTGCCAGCGCTGCGTCGCACCCAGCTCCAGCACCGCACCCAGCACCAGTACCGTATTGACCACCAGCACCAGTACTGGCACTGCAGCAGCACCAGCACTACAGAGAGCCCTGAACACGGGCACTGCAGTGAGCACTGCCTGCCCACTGCCCAGCCCCATGGGGACCCCGCACACACCTCTCGCACCCCCGTGTACCCCCTTGGCCCAGGCTGGCAGGATGGGCTGGTTGTGGTGGCAATGGCAGAGTGAAACGGTTCTGCTGGGAAGGAAGGACCAACCCCTGGCAAGGGGGCACCAGGGCAGGGACGGGCACGAGCATGTGCCAAGCAGTGCATGTGCCCAGAGACCCTTGGCAGTGGTGCCTGCTCATGCACATGCCTAAGGGACCCCCCACACTGGCACAGGGCTCCCCATGGCCCACATGCCATCTCCTCATCCCCACCTCGTGTGCAGCCCCTGTGCTCGTGGCAGCGGGTCCCCCCATTCCTGCACCTGCTGTCACCTGCACTGACACCCCCAGCATGAAGGACCCATTTGTGTGCACGAGCACAGGTGCCACCCCGCATTGTGTGTCCCCGGTGCTCACACCAGCCTGACGCACCAGTGGTGCAAGCCCCTGGGCTGGGCGAGGTGTGGGGTCTGCAGGACGGCTCCAGCACCACCCGGGCACAGGACCCCCAGTGATGAGGGGCTGTGAGGGGGCTTGAGGTCCTGCAGCACCAGGGCAGGGTGCCCACCCGTGCTCCTGGGCAAGAAAGCTGGGGTGCCTGGCAGCCAGAGCTCCCCAGAGCCGTGCTTGCCAGCCTGGCACGCATGAGGCCGCACAGCTCCATCTCTCCGTAAATAATTAATGCCTGGGCGGCAGCCGGCACTTCTCCCAGCCTCAGAGAGGCTCCGGGGCTGGGCAGGCTGGTGCTTTTAGCAGAGACCTGCTCAAATATTCAGCTCCATTTCCGCTGCGGAGCTGCACGGGGCCTGGGCGGCTCCTTCTGGTAAGCGCCTGCCGGGGGCTTTCCCGGCCGGGCCCCCTCGTCGGGGCCGAGCGAGGCTGGGGCTGAGGCCGGACGCACTTGTGACGGCAGTGGGTGCAGGGCAGCAGTGCCCCGGTCCCCCTGGGCCAAGCGAGGTGGGGGCCGGGGCTGGGCCCGGCTCGGGACAGCAGAGAGGGTGCTGCCCATGGGGAGCTGCGTGGGCAGAGCAGGGTCAGGGTGGCTGCCCGCAGGCAGGGTCCCACCAGGCAGCAGCGGGGACATGCCAGCCTGCACGGTGCCAAGCCCCCACCCCGGGGTCCCCCTGCCGTGGCCACCGGCCAGGTCCTTCCCCTCAAGGTGGTCGTGCTGCACCGCAGTCGGAGCTGGGATCCCGTCCTGGCATCCCCATGGGGGAGACCCCACGTCCAGAGCTGCTGTCCCAGCCCCACGCTGGCCCCACACGCTGGGTCCTGGTCTGTTCCAGGGTCAGCAGGACCACGGAGGGGCCAGTGCTGGCAGGTCCCGGGGCCGGGCAAAGTGGGCAGGGTGGGCCGGGGGCTGCAGGCTGCGGCGCGGGCGGGTGGGGGGGCTGGGCGGTTATGGACTGAACTCCCGCTAATGCACCTGATCGGATTTGCAGAATCCAATTACCTGCCCTCGGCCTTTGATAACGAGGTTCTGAGCGACGGCTTCTGTCAACGGCCCCGCGGCAGCCGCAGCCACGGCCGCGGACACTCAATGGCACCCCGGCCCACTGGGACAGGCAGCACCGGCATCCGCGACCCTGTACCGGGCAGGACCCCCCGGCAGCCCCCCAGGCAGCGTCAGGCCCTGGGGAAGGCGGGGATGGCACTGGGGGCACGGGCACCCCGAGGAACACCTGGCCTGGCCAAGGAGGCTGGAGAGCGGGAGGGCATCCCGGTGTGCCTGCCTGTGGCTCCCGTGCACCGGCCCCCGCCTTGCTGGAGCAGGGCAGAGGAGCAGAGCTTGGCAGCGGGTCCTGCCAGCCCCCGTGCCTGCCCCCTCCCCCCACAGTACCCCCTTCCGCCCCCCACTCCATTTCCCACCCCCTTCCCAGCTCTCCCCGCTCTGCCATCGCCCCGCTGAAGGGCTGGGGGCTCGGCTGCCGCCCTGCTGGCATAGGAGCTGCCCTTGGCGGGTGCCCCCCACCCGCAGGGCTCCCCACGACCTCCCCCCAGCTGGGGAGGTGCAACCACGGGCACCGCTGCAGCCTCTCCCAGCCCAGGCAGCAACCGCTGCCCGCGCCCCCTCCCCAGCCCCTCCGGTCCCTGCTCCCCCCGCGGCGGGAGCTGCCCGAGTGGGGGCCGGTGGGTGGGTTTGCGGGGGGGGTGGCTCATGCTTCATCCTCAGACCCCGCTGGGGGAGATCCACTGTCCCCCACCCCCAGGGGCTGCAGCCCGGGGTCCCCCGGCGGGAGCGACCCCCCAGCAGCCCGGGGACACCCGGCGTCACCCCGCAGCCGCCCGTGCGTCCCTGTCGCACCCAGCTCCTCCCCGACGACACCGCGCAGACGCCGACGGCCACCGTGACGCCCGGCCGGGGTGGCTCCGGCCGTCGGGGCCCCGGGAGCCCGCAGTCCGGCCGGCGGGCCGCCTCGCACCGGGCGCGGCGCTGCCCTCGCTGCCCCGGCGGCCGCACCGGCCCCGTCCCGCTCCCGGCGCTCTCGGCCGGTCGGGTGGGGAGCGCCTGCCCGCCGGCTGCCACCCGCATCACCCCGCGCACCCCGGCCGGGTGCCGGCGCCCACCCCGGGGCGGGCGGCGGGGGGCACCGGGAGTGTTTCATGCGGTTAAGAAGTGTCTGATTGAGGCAGGAGGCGCCAGCAGCTCCCCCGGGAGCCGCAAGCCAAGGACTGGAGGACCAAATGCAGGCTAAAGTAATCCAATCTGGGCTGGCTTCATCTAATTAGCCCAGAATTAACCCAGCAGCCAGAGAGGAGCTGACTGTCCCTACAGTTTGCCAGCGGGTTTGGGGGGAAGCGGGAGGAAGAAGGGGACGTCCAGCGGTAATGAGATTACGGGGGGGAGCGGGCGGGAGCGGGCGGCTTGGCAGCGTCTTGCCGGTGGTAACGTGGGGCCCTACCAGGCCTCCGCCGCTTAATTGCCGCGCGCTGGCCGGTGCGCGGGGAAGGGGCTGTCAGTGGTGGGGGGCAGGCAGGGACCCGTTTTGATAACTCCTGTCCCGGCAGCAACACCTGAGCCCGGCAAGAGTCCCCGCAAGGGATGGGGACACCAACATGGCCGAGCCACGAGGACGTGGCACCGCCAAGCCGCGTGGCTGCATCGGCTGCGACCGGCAGCCCCAGGGCTGCGGGTGCCCACAGGCGCAGTGGGGGATGGTGCGAGGAGCCGGTGACGGGGGTCTGGGGGGGCCCCGCAGCTCCCAGGGTGGCTGCAGGATAAGGCAGTGCCGCCGACAGCATCCCTGTCATGGAGTGGGGTGGGGGCTGGACCCCAGTGCGCCCACACCCCTGCCTCCCAGGTTGGCTGTGCCAAGGGCAGGGGGATGCCGGGGCGGTGGTGGGATGCCAGGATGTTGCTTCACTCCAGCAGCCAGCCCCTGCAGGAACCGGTGCAGCTCTGGCAGTGACAGGACCTGGTGCTGCAGTGGCCACAGGCCACAAGCAGAATTTCATAGCCAAAGGCTGGTTTTCTACCTGGAACTGGGCTATCGCCCCTCCTGACATGTCCCCTCCAGCCATCCCTGCCACCCAGGTGCCAGGTCACACTCCTGCCCTGGCATGGGGACGTGTCTGCTGTGCCCCTGGGGACCCCCAGGCCCGGTCCTGCGGGGCAGGAGGGAGCACGTGCTGAGACCATGAGGGTGCGTGCAGTCACCAAGGAATGTTTGCAGTGGGTTTGTGTCAGTGCGCTGGGTGGTCCCAGCCCTCCCAGTGAGGGTGCAAGGGGGTCCCCTTGCCCGAAGCCTCGCTGGCCGCATGGTGCCAGGCCCAGCCTCCAGCTGCGGAGACCTCCTGTCCTTCCAGAGTGAGTGCCCAGTGCTGGGGTCCCGCCCTGAGCAGGGGTCGAGGCGAGCCCCCGCCCGGCAGACCCCCGTGGGCGTGGGGCGGACCGTGGTGCAGGCAGGCGCCACATGAGCCCGCGCCGCCCCCGGCCCTGTCACCTGCCCCCCAATCCATCTCCTGGGACCGGCAGCATTCCAGCCCCTGGGCACGGCAAACATCTGCCTCCTGCTCCAGGTTTAATTAACCTGCCCTCCCCCAGCACCAGGCGTTTCCTCCCCGCCAGCGCTCGGGGCCGGGACAGGCACTGACAGCGGCCTGGCCAACGCCAGCACCAACGCCAGTGCCAGCACCGACACCAGTGCCAGTGCTGGCTGTGCCCTACGGGGCCATGGCGAGGCCCTCTTCTGCGGCAGGCCCAGAGCTGGTGGCTCTCTCTGGCTGGGAAAGCCACGGCCATGCCATGCCATGCTCATGCAGCTGGAGCAGCGGGTTTCTTCCAGCACCTGCTGGGCCACGAGCAAGAAATGTCGGGAAACTCCCAGGGCTCTACCTGGCAGGGCCCTCGGCAGGGCAGGGTCGTGGTGCTGTGCCGGAGTGCAGTGTCCCCCTCCCCTGCTGAGGCACGCAGGGACCCACGCCTGTGGCATGGGGCTCTGGGGAGTAACGGGAAGGGAAAGTGCTGCGACACGGAAAGGGGCAGCTCTGTGCCTGCCCGGCACTGCGGTGGGATGCGGGCATGGCACAAGGCTCGGGCAGAGCAGCGTGTGCCCTGGCAGGGGCAGATGTGTACGTGTGTACACACACGTGTGTGTGTGCCATGTGTGTACGTGTGCATCCGTGCTGTGCAGTGTGCGTGTGTGCGTGTGCAGCTGTGCTGCAGGCTGTGCACACACACGCGTGTGCCAGCAGCAGCTGTGCCGTGCTGGGGCTGTGGCACCACCCCACGCCGCCGGGTGACCGTGCACCTCGTGCAGCCCCGGGCACCCGTGACGCCGTGCCCTGGAGCAGCTGTGGGTGCAGGGATGGTCACCCCACAGCGCAGTGAGTTCAGCTGAGCCCTGGTCCGCCTGGTGCTCCCAGTGCGTGCGGTGCCTCTGGGTCCACTGGTGCCACTGGGACGTGCAGCACATTGCATGCAGGGCTGCAGGACGTGCAGTGCCTCGGGACGAGCAGTGCCGCAGGATGTGCAGTGCCGCAGGACGTGCAGTGCCCCCGGACGTGCAGTGCCCCAGGATGTGCAGCACATTGCGTGCGGTGTCCCTGGGGTGTGCAGTGCCCCCGGGGTGCGGCAGCTGCGGCTCCCGGTGCCGCCGTGATTTACAGGCACAGGCCCCGGTAATGTCATTTGCCCCAGACCGGTGGCGCCAGGGTGGCCGAGCGGCCGCCCTCCCCCGCCGGCCCCTGCCCCGGAGCCGTGACCCGCCGCCCCGAGCCGCTGCCCGCCCGGGAGCCGGGACCCCCAGCCCGGGAGCCGCCGGGGCTGATCCGCGGGAACGGCCCCGCCGTCCCACAGCCGCGCCTCACGGCTGGACCCGCCGCTCGCGGAGTGGCTATCGCGATAGTCGCCGGGAGGCCTGGCTCGGCCCGGCCCGGCCGGGCTCATGTTGCTCTCCCGCGGCCGTTACCGATCCGCGAGCCGGGGCCGAGCCCGCCCCGAGCGGCACCGTCGCAGCCCGGGCCCGGGCACCCGCTGGGGCCGCGGCCGGGCCCGCTCCTGCGAGCCAGGTACGAGCGCCCCGACGGGGCCGGTCTGGGCTCCGTGCCCGGGAACGGCGGGTCGGGGGGACCGGGGTCGGTGTCCCGGGAACGGCAGGTTAAAAGGAATCGCGGGTCCGCGCTACCGGGAACGGCGGGTCCGTGGGAACCGGGATCTATCACCCGGGAACGGCCGGCTCGGTGGAAACGGGATCCGCGACCAGTGAACGACGGGCCCCTGGAAAACGGGGTCTGTGCTACCGGGAACGGCGAGTCCCGGGGAAACGGGATCCGCGACCCGGGAGCAGCGAGTCGGCGCAACCGGGAACGGCGACTTCCTGGGAACCAGGGTCCGTGCTACCGGCAACAGCGGGTCAGGGGAACCCGGGTTCGTACCGCCGGGAACGGCGGATGGGTCCGTGCCCCGGGAACGGCGGATCGGGGGAACCGGAATCCGTGTCCCGGGAGCGTAAGTCCGCGCCGCCGGGAAGGACGGATTGGTCCGTATCGTGGGAATGGCGGGTCGGGGCAAGCGGGGTCCGTACCACCGGGAACGACGGGTGAGTCCGTGCCCCGGGACCGGCGGCTCGGGGCAAACCCCGGGTCCGTGTCCCGGGAGCGGCGGTTCAGGGGACGGGGCGGTCCGTTCGCTCCGCGGTGGACGGGCTCGGGCTCGGTGCGCTCGGACAGCGGCGGGCCGGTGGAACGAAGCCCGCGCGCCCCCGGAGCGGCGGGCGCGGTGCTGGTGCGTGCGCCCCGGACTGCGGGAGCGGGATAACGGCGCCGGGGCCGGGGAGACTGCGCCCTGCGCCCCGGTACGGGCAGCCGTGTGCGCCCGGGAGGACGGGGGGCCTCGACTCCGCCAAAAGCGGGCGAGCGGCGGCCCCGACCCTTCCTCACTGGGCGCCCCGACGCCGCCGGCGCGCGGAGAGGTGCCGGTATCGCGGCGGCGGCGGCTCCGGTGAGCCCCGCGCCGTCCCTTCGTTGCTGTGAGCCGGGGGACGTCCGGCGGCTTCCCTGGCGGCGGAAAACCGGGCCGGAGCGCTGCCGGGCCGGGGGGGGTGTCGGTGGCCCGGCGGAGCGCCGTGCGCCCGACGGGCACGACGGGCCCGCCCGGCCGCCCCCCCCGGGGCCACGGCGGAGCCGGTGCGGGAGCGCCGGAGGGCTGCGGGCCGGGCGGGGCGGGGGCCCGGTGCCGCGGCGGGAGGGTGCCCGGTGGCGGGGCGGGGCCCCGGGATGCGCTAGCCCCCGCCCCCGGGGGCGCGGGGCTGTCAATCACGGGGCGCGGCCGCCAATCAGGGCGCGGGTGCCCGGGATTTTGGCAGGTCCAGATGGAGCGGGGCAGAAAAGCGCGCGCCGCCGGGGCCCGCCGCGCACCCGCGCTCCCGCGCCGGGGCAGCCAGCAGCCGCGGGCCATGCCCCGGACCCGGCCGCTGCCCCGGAGCCTGCCCCGGACCTGGACCCGGCCCCGCCGGGCTCGCAGCGGGCGCCCCGAGCCCCGAGCCGCCCCCGCTCCCGCTCCCGCCCCCGCGCGGAGCCGCCCGCCGCCCCCCGCCGCCGCCCCCCGCCGCCCCCCGGCCGCAGGCGGCCCGGCCATGCCCGCGCCCCGCCGGCTCTGAGCGCGGCCGGGCGATGGAGGCGGCGGCGCTGGCACGGGAGGGCGGCGGCCAGGGCCCCCCGCCCCACGAGCCCATCAGCTTCGGCATCGACCAGATCCTCGGCGGCCCCGAGCCCGCGGGCGGCGGAGCGGGGCCGGCCCGGGCGGCGGGGGAGCCCGACTACGGGCTCTACGGCGGCGGCTACGGCCCCGCCTGCTCGCTCGGCTCCTACAACCTCAACATGAGCATGAACGTGAGCGTCAACGTGACCCCCGCGCCCGCCGCGCCGCCCGCCGGGGTCATCCGCGTCCCGGCGCACCGGCCCGCGCCCGCCGCGCCGCCCGCCGCGCCGCCGCCGGTGCCCGGGCTGTCCGGGCTCACCTTCCCCTGGATGGAGACGACGCGCCGCATCGCCAAGGACCGGCTCTCAGGTGAGCGCGGCGGGCCGCCTGCCGATGGCTACCGACGGCTACCGACGGCTCCGACGGCTACCGACGGTTCCGTCGGTGCGGCGGGCGCGGAGCGGGGCTGGGGCGGGGGCGGGAGCAGACCGGAGCCGCGCCGCCCGCGGGGACCGGCCGGGGTCGGCCGGGGGTCGTGCGCTCCGCCGGTTCCCGCAGCGCGGGGTCCTCGCCCGCCGCCCGCGGCCGACCCCGCCCCGCTCCGCTCCGCCGGGCCCCGCCGAGCCCCGGGCCGGGCTCTCGCCGCCGTGGGAAGCGGCCGCCGTCGGGGCCCGCTGAGAGCGGCCCGGTGCTGGCACAGCCACCGTCAGCTCCGCCGCGATCCCGCTCGGGCTCCGGGCGGCTCCGGGCAGGCGCCGGGCCGGTGTCCGGCTCCGAGCGGCGCCCGAGGGGTCCCGCCGTGCTCCGGCCTCGGGCTCCGCTCCGTGTCCCCTCCTTTCCCTGGGCCCGAGGGCACCGGGTGCCGGCTCCGTCCGGGGGCAGCGGCTGTGCCGGGAGCGGGGACCCCCCACGGGGCTGCGGGGCAAACCCCGTCTGCTGCGGGGCTGGGCGCGGGGAGCCGGTGGCCCTGTCCCGTGTGCCCCTGGGGAGGGGGCAGGCGGTGAGGGGTGTCCGTGGGCCTGGCTGTGGGTGCCTGGGGCCGGGACTCAGAGACCCGCGTGTGCGGGGCCGGGCGCAGGGAAGAAGGTGCCGGTGCCGTGGGAGAGGCTGGGGCTGGTGTGTGCCGGGGTTGGCGAGGATGGGCGGCGGAGCAGGTGTCGGGGAGGCGGTGCAGGGTCCTGGGGCTGCCAACGGGGCTGAACGCCTGTGGCAGGGGCTGGAGCACCCAGTGCTGGTCGCTGCACCCCAGAGGAGAAGGTGCAGGGTGCTGCGGTTGGGATGCTGGGTGCAGGGGCGGCATGCCAGGTGCATGTGGGTGCCGGGGAGCTCTGGCTTGGTTCGGCTCAGCTCGGCTCCTTCCCAAGATGGCGGCGCTGCCACGTCCGCAGCGCACGGCTCCATGCGGGGACGAGGCTGGGGGCCGCGTGGGGCTGGGGGCCGCGCGCTGGCTATGGGGGCTGCTGGGGCCATGCGGGGCGGGAGGCTGGGGGCTGCGAGGGCCCAGCCCAGGCGCCAGCAGAACCGGGTTCGCCTCCTGGCCCACCCCGCCATCCCAGCGGTGACGAAGCACCGTCCCCGCGCAGGGGCGATGGGTGACGTCCCCGTCTCCTGCTTGGCGCCAGCAGCGGGCGGATGGGGTGGCCCCTCCCCAGCACGGGGTCTCCCAGCCGCAGCCATCACTCAGCACCACCAGCCTTGGGGTGGTCCGCGGCTGTCGGCATCTGTTCTTGGCGAGGGGCCGCCCCGCGTGGGGAGGGGGCGCAAGGGCCTCCATCCCCCTGACTGCGCGGCTCCACCTGCGTCAACCACATCCGCCCCCGCCGGCGGGCAGCCTGGCCTCCTGCCCGCACTGCCTGCCTGGGTGCTGGCGGGAGGGAGGGTCCGGCCTCATGGGGAGGGTCTGCCAGGCGCCGGGCTGTCCCTGAGTCTGCTATGGGGTCTGCCCCCCGCCCCTGTGGCATGAAGTGCCAGGGCCCCATGGTGGCCCCATGGGCCCAGCCATGTGCAGCCCTGCCATGTGGTGCTGGCGATGCTGAGGGCTATGGGGCCGTGGCTCAGCCGTGGGCCGCCGGTGGAGCAAGAGGGGAGCGGGAGCTGGGTGCCCCGGCGAGCTCTCACCTTTCTCCACACCTCTTCGATGCCCTGACGCGCCCCTTGGCTCCGGCTCCGGCTGTGTCTGGGGCTGGGATGTGGCACACCGGCCTCGCCGTCCCCAGCGCACACCCCGGACATGCGAGAGCAGCCCCTTCCCTGGCCCCCATCACCCGGGCGCTGCCGGTGTGCAGAGGGACACGTAGGCCACCTCCCGATGGCTTCTGGGGTCCCGGCCCCTCCCTGGGAGGAGGGGAGCCATGGCCCTGGGAGGGCTGGGAAGCCCCGGCAGTGCCACGAGGGCTCCTCCGGGGCTGCGGCAGGGCTCGGCATGCGGGAAGTGTGGGTCTGTGCTGCCAGGAGCCTCGTCAGCCCCACACCTGCCCTGAGACCAGGCCTCCCCAGCTGCCTCCTGGTGCCCACGTGTGGGGCTGAGGCAGCGATTGGGCTGTGCCCATGTCTTGAGCTGCCCGGTGTGTCCCTGGGCGGTGGGAGTGGGTGGGGACGACTTGGAGTCTCCTCCTCCCCTCCTCTCTGCCAGGCGGCACTGGTGGCCCCCCAGGAGCTCCCTGTCCCCACGGCCCCGGCAGCCCATGGCCAGGGCTCTCTGCCCACGGCTGCCCCGAGCAGCCCCTCACTCCCTCTCTGCCCGCAGCCGCACTGTCGCCCTTCGCGGCGACCCGGCGGATCGGGCACCCCTACCAGAACCGCACGCCGCCCAAGCGGAAGAAGCCGCGCACCTCCTTCAGCCGGGTGCAGATCTGCGAGCTGGAGAAGCGCTTCCACCGCCAGAAGTACCTGGCCTCGGCCGAGCGTGCCACCCTGGCCAAGGCCCTCAAGATGACGGACGCCCAGGTCAAGACCTGGTTCCAGAACCGCCGCACCAAGTGGAGGTAATGGGGCCGGCCCCGGGGCGGCTGCCACAGCCCCCGCAGCTCCGACCCCCTTCTCCCTCCAGCAGCCACCCCCCACTGCGGCTGTGCCCCCCGGGAGAGGCTTGGCTGGGGTGAGATGGGGTGCCTGTGCCTGCTGCATTCCCTGTGCCCAGCTGGGTGAGGGACAGTGGTGTGGAGGGAGGGATGGACTGCCGGGCAGCAGCTGTGGGGCATTGCCGCAGCAGTGCACAGCGGTGCTGGCAGCAGGATGGGCTGTAGGGTGAAGATTACGGGGCATCGCCCACCAGCACACAGCGGTGCTGAGAGGGATGGGGCTGCGGGGCATTGCCCACTGGCACACAGTGGTGCTGAGAGGGATGTGGCTGCCAGGCATTGCCCACTGACACAGAGTGGTGCCAAGAGGGATGGGGCTGTGGGACATTGCCCACTGGCACACAGCGGTGCCGAGAAGGATGGGGCTGTGGTGCATCGCCACACTGGCACACCGCGGTGCCAAGAGGGATGGGGCTGTGGGACATTGCCTACTGGCACACAGCCGTGCTGAGAAGGATGGGGCTGTGGTGCATCGCCACACCAGCACACCATGGTGCTGGCAGTGGGCGTGGGTAGCAGGGCAGTGCCGGACGGGCCGTGTGTGCTGGCAGGAGGCAGACGGCGGAGGAGCGCGAGGCGGAGCGCCAGCAGGCCAACCGCCTGATGCTGCACCTGCAGCAGGAGGCCTTCCAGAAGAGCCTGAGCCAGCCGCTGCCGCAGGACCCGCTCTGCATGCACAACTCCTCGCTCTACGCCCTGCAGAACCTGCAGCCCTGGGCCGAGGACAACAAGGTGACGTCCGTCTCGGGGGTGGCCTCCGTGGTGTGAGGTCCCCGGGGAGCCGTGGACTTGCCGGGAGGCGACGGTGGGAGCCCAGCGGGATCTGAGCCTGGCACCTCTGGCCCACGGCGGGGAGGGGGCTGCTGCTTCCCAGGAGTCCCTCCATCGGCAGCCCTCTTCCCGCCGTGGGCCAGCTCCCTCGGGACCCCTTGGCCACCCTGCAGCTCCGGGTGGGCGGACATGCCCCTGCAGTTGAACTCAAAGCTCTGCTGACCCTGCCTGGAGCACCGCTGTGGGCAGCCCCTTGCCTGGACCCCCTGGGAAGCCCAGGACTGGGCTCCTCCACCCCATGGGCCTCTGAAGCCTGGCCCCCCCTCCCCAGGCTCCCCAAATCTTTGGGTGATCCTTGCTCAGGACCAGCTGCCCACCCATCAGCAGCTCTCCCAGCTGGACCAGGCTCTGCTCCCCCCGGGACAGCCGCAGCCCCTGTCCCACCAAGGCGGGCAGAGTGGGGTACAGGGCAGCCTCTGCCCACATCCCCCCCATTCCTGGTGCTGGGAGCCCCCATGGCCCTTGCTGGTGGCCACCGTGGGGTCTGCGCCACTGGCACACACTTGCCTTATCCCAATCGGAGTTTGCCAGCTCCGGCTTCCAGCTGTGGCCCCGGGACTGGACAAGGAACCTGGCCCCGCAGTCCCCGGCCCCCCAGCAGTGGGACAGACTGACGGACTGGGCTCGTCTGCCCAGTGGGCTGGGCTCCCCAGTGCTCCCAGCCTCTGCTCCCACTGGTTTGCCGGCTGCCTGCGTCCCTGGGCCTGGACATGCCCCTGCAGCACCCTGCGATGGACTCGGGGTGCCCCTGCATGCCGAAGGAGTGCAGCAGCCCCCACCGAGCATGGCTGCCCTCAGCCCTGCCCCCCCCCCCAAGTCTCTGGCTCCCAGGACCCCCTCCACCTCCCCCCGCGCTGCCCGGGATCAGCCCAAACCTTGGTCTGGCATGACCCACAGCACACCCGTGGGGAGGCAGAGGGGTCCACTGGGGGCTGAACCCCCCCCTCCTCCAGCAAACATCTGCCCCCTCCTTTCCCCAGTGACCCTGAGTGTCCCCAGCCTCGGCCAGGGACCCCCTCCCCTGCCTGAACCCCCCCCCCCGAGACTGATGCCCTCGGCCCCGGCCAGGATGGGATATTGCTGGGGTCCCTAGTCGATGATTTGGGGGAGGAGGGGGGCGAATAGCGACGCCCCAGACCCTAAACTTGACCTTGACCCCCAACCCGCCCCTGTCCATGGTGCTGCAGCTTCTCGGGGGCCGGTAGGACCCTGACCCCGCCCGCAGCCCGGCGGGTCGCGGGAGGTGGGGCAGGGTCCTACCGGCTGCCCCTCCCGTTGCCACCGGGAGAAGGCGGGACACCGGTGGCGGGATTGGCTGCGGTTCCGTGACGCGTCCTTGTTTTACCGGGTGGGGTGGGGGGAGGGGAGGGGGCGGTGTGGAACCGCCGCAGAGCCGCCGGGATGAGCGCGGCCGAAGGCTGGCCCCGGTACCGGTGGGACGGCGGAGGCGGCGGCGAGGCGGTGCTCCGTGCCCGTGCCGAGGCTGCGGGATACCGGAGGCTGCTGCGCGCCCGCGCTGCCGAGGTGGAAGCGCTGCGCGGGGCCGTGGGCGCGTTGCACCGGCAGCTGGAGGGGCTGCGGGACCGGCGCAGCGGGGAGCTCGCCAAGTACCAGGTGAGGGAGGGGGTGTCGGGGGGGGGTCCCAGGTCGTTTGGGACGGGGATGGATGGAGGGGGGGGGAAGGATGGTTGAGGTGGGGGGGGGGGGGAGCCAAGGCACCCGGGGGGCACCGTGCGGGGCCTGGGCGACCGGAGGGCTGGGGAGGAGAGGTGGGGATGGGGCTGGGGAGGGGGGACGGGGGTCCGGGTGGGGCTGGAGGAAAGGGGTCGGGATGGGGATGGGGAGAGGGAGTCCGGGTGGGGTTACGGGATGGGGGTCGGAATGGAGCTGCGGAGAGGCGGGGCTCCGGATGGAAGTGGGGAGGGGGGTCGGGGTGGGGCTGGGGAAGGGGGTCGGAATGGGGCAGGTGAGGGGGGGTTCAGGTGAGGCCGAGGAGTGGGATCAGTGCGGTGCGAGGTCCAGGGGTCCGTGCGGTGCGGGGGTCGGGGTGGGGGGTCCGTGCGGGGCGGGCCGGGGGTCCCGCGCGTTGCTGACGGCGCGGCCGGCAGGAGCGGGTGGCGGAGCTGGAACGGGAGATCGGCGAGGCGGAGGCGGAGATGGCCCGGTGCCTGCGGGAGTACCCGGCGCTGCTGCGGCTGCGGATGGCGCTGGAGGCGGAGATCGCCGCGTACCGGTACGCGGGGGGGGCGGGCGGGGCGGGCGGGGCGCGGGGCTCAGCCCGGGCCTGTCTCTTGCAGGGAGATGCTGGAGGGCGAAGAGCTGCGCCTGGGCTGCCTGGCCCCGCCGTGACGGGACCCCCGCCCCGCTGCGGGCCCCTGGGCCCCCAGACCCCGGACTTCTTCGCCTCGGGGTCCCCTGAGCCCCCGCTCGCCCGCGTCTCGGCTCCTCCGCCCCCGGACGCCCAGGCCGTGGGACCCCTGGACTCTCTGGACCCCTCTGGACTCCTGGAACCCCGCTCCTTCTGTCCCCCGATGCCGTGGGCCTCCCGCACTCCTGGGACCCCCGGCTCCCCGGGCTCTCCAGACCCCCGCCCCGGGAGGCCCCGGCCCCCCAGCAGGGCAGCGCCCACCGGGTCGCACACTCTCACCAGCCGCTCCGGAGCAGCAGCAGGGTTGGGGTCCCAGCCCCGACCCGTGCGGAAGCACCTCAATAAAGCCCCGTGGCATTACCCGGAGCCGGCCCGTCGGTGGTGGTGGGGCAGCGTCCCCTTGCCGGGCCTTGTGCCGGGGCACCCCGAGGTGCTCTCGGGGGTTTGCGGCAGAGCCAGGGCACAGGGTGGCTCCGTGGGAGCCTGGGTGCCAGGGCCGTGTCCCGTGGGGTCTTGGCTCCCTCCTGCTTGGCCACAGCCCTTCGCCCTGGGCTGGGCACCCCACGAGGATGCTGAGTGGGACACGCGGTGGGGGAGACCATGCCGCAGTGGGAGCTGTGCACCCCGCAGTGCTGGCAGGTGATCCCTGACCCCCTCATCATGGCTGTGTCCTGCCCTGAGGTTGGCAGTCCTAGGGTCAGGCAGGGATCCTGCACCCCGGGATGTGGGGAAGGGGTGCTGCCCCCCAGGACATGGCTCCTTGGTGTAGAGCAGCACATTCCCCCTGGGGTGCTGCCCCTGGGGCCGGGGATGTTGCTGCACCGCAGCCCTCAGAAAGGAGACAGATCTGGGGGAGGGGTGATGAAGAATAGGGGGGTCCAGGGCACCTCTGTGCCCTGGAAGACAGCTGGGGAGGGCTGTGGGGGGACCCCCCCCCCGGCCCGGGCCAGGGCTGGGTACAGCTGCTGAGCTGGACTGTCCCCAGCTGGGATGGAGCGTGTGGGCACACACACGTGTTACACCTCTGTTCTCAACCGTGCATAAGGACCCCTCGGGCCGGGCCCAGCACCGGCAGGGAGCAGGGAGCCCTCCGGGATCTGGGGGCAGCAGGGGCCTTGCACCGGCCATGGGACTGGGACCAGTCTGGGCACCTTAGGCAGAAGGGCAGGGCAGGCAGGAGCCCTGCCCATGCTGGAGCCCGCGGGGGCTGCCGGGCACAGCACCCCCCACCCCACACAAAGACTAACGGAGGTTTGTCATAGTAAAGCCAACTCCAGCTCTTCAACAGGGGTCCCCATGGCCCCATGTGTCCCTGTGCACACGCAGGTGCAGCGGGGCAGGGGATGGGTGTGAGGGGGAAGGGGGTGTCTGCACGGGGTCAGAGTGCTCAGAGCTGGTGCTGCTGGGTGGCACTGACATCCTGCCAGGGGCTCCAGGGGCTCCAGACGGGGTTGGCATAGGGGTCCCGGCAGCTGATGCGCACCCGCTGCGCCCTCTCCTGCAGCCGCATCTCCTCCGCACCTTCCACGTACTTGTCAACCTGCAAAGTGGGGCAAGTCGGGGTCTCAGGGAGCACCCTGGCAACGGGGTGGGGGGCAGCCGGCACAGGCCCCACTGCAGGTGAGGCTTCGCGGAAGATGGGACAGGGCAGGAGCTGGGCTCGGCGCTGGGGGCTCAGGAGCAGGAGACACTGGCAGCTCCCTGACCCGGGCAGTGACGCTGCCTTGCGTGGGCAGCGCTGAGGGGGGGGCAGAGATGACAGCCAGGAGCGACGATCCACCGCCCCAAGGAGAGAAGCAGCATAGCAGGGTGGGGTCCATTGCGGAGTCCCCGGCAAATCCCTGTTCCCAATGGCACCCCCAGGTGGAGGGAAGTGTCCAGGCTGGGGCAGGGAGGGCACGGGGCAGGGAGGGCACAGGGCAGGGTGGGCACAGCAGAGCAAGGATGTGGGGCGGCACATGCAGGGGCAGCCTGGGCATGGGCATCCGTCAGTTACCTGCGTGCCATTGGGGAGCTCGTACTGCAGCCGGTAGAGCAGGGCGAAGTAGGACTTGGGGAGCGGCCAGGAGGCTGGGGGGGCCCAGGTCAGGTGGAGCTGCTCCCCCCAGTGCTGCACGGTCAGTTCCTGTGGTGGGTCGGGCCGCACTGCGGGCAGAGCGGGGCTCAGCACCGGGCAGCGCTGCCCAGCCCTGGGGCTGAGCCCTCCCAGGGGCAGCCAGCACCCCAAGGACATCCCCCCGGACCCCGCTGCCATAGTCTGAGCTCACCGATGTCACGGACGAAGAAGTGGTCAGAGAAGTTGAGGTAGGAGGTGTTCGAGAGCCCCTCCAGCTGCAGCTGCAGCGGGCGCAGCTCCTCAGCAAAGGGGCAGAAGGAAGGGTCCACGAAGCTGGCGCTGAAGTTGCCGCCGTGACCAGTTGCTGGCACCCACTCCCCCAAGGAGCCGTCGCTGCAGGGGGAGCCAGGCGTGAGGGCTGGGTGGCCATGGGCCCGGGGCTGGGGTGGGGGGGTCCCTGGGGCACCCACCTGCGTGTGAGGCGGGCACGGAAAACGGTGGAGTGGGGGTCAGTCCAGGAGCAGTTGAAGGAGCCGCGGTAGGACTCAGCCTGGCAGAAGACCTTCATCCCCTCCTCACCTGGGGCGGCCGA
This sequence comes from Tauraco erythrolophus, assembly GCF_009769465.1. Classification (NCBI taxonomy): domain Eukaryota; kingdom Metazoa; phylum Chordata; class Aves; order Musophagiformes; family Musophagidae; genus Tauraco; species Tauraco erythrolophus. Next base: position 193,905 of record NW_028238631.1, on the reverse strand, counting down.
GGGGCGATGGCTCAGGGGCTGTGTGGTGCTGGGAGCGGTGCCCCTGCCCTGTACGGCTCTGGTGAGGCTGCCCCTGCCACTGGGCTCCCCCCAGCCCTACACAGCCTTGCCCAGTGCATCCCCACAGCCTCATGGACTGGGCACGAATGTCTGCAGATGCGCCAGCATCTCCTGGTCCCCAGCCTGTCCCCAACTCCCTGCACCCCCCTGCCCCATCGCCCCCCATCTACTCCCCCGCCAGCTGTGCCAGCCCCCTCGCGCTCAGCCCCACGTACGGGTGCTGCTGACCACCACATAGGTGGTGTCCAGCAGGATGGTGCCAGCCCAGCAGCTGTAGTTGCCCGCTGCTGGCATGTCCAAGCCAATGATGGTGAGAGTCTGTCCCTCGGCCCTGAGCTCGGCCATGGGCTCTGGGTCCCCGTTCTGTGTCCAGGTCACTTGCTGCTCCGAGGTGTTGCATTTTACCACCACGTCCCCGTTCAGTTTCCCCACCTGAACTGGAGATGAGAGGCAGAGACTGCAGTCAGAGATGTGGGCAGCCCATCCCTCACCCCACAATGAGGCTGGGTGCTCCCGCATCCCAACCTGCCACATCCATCCTTCCCCACAGTCCCCAGCCTGCTCCTGCACCCCACGTCCATCCCCCCTGCCCATCACCCCACATCTATCCCTCCTGCCCCATCACCCCGCATCCATCCTTCTTGCCCTATCACCCAACATCCATTCCCCCAGCCCATCACCCCACATCCATCCCCCCTGCCCCATCACCCCACATCCATCCTTCCTGCCCTATCACCCAACATCCATACCCCCCTGCCCAATCACCCCATGTCCATCCCCCACTCTCCCTTACCTCATGTCCACCCCCCGCACCCCACCACTCTCACGCCCATCCTCTACCCCCCCTCCCCCAGAAGAGCTGCCCCACGTGTCGCCCCGTATCAGAGAGATGTGGGTGCTCCTTGCTCCCTCCATCCGCTGTAGCCCCTCTGCAGTGGGTGTCTCCCCTCTGAGCCCCCCCAGTGCCTGGGCGGGGCAGGACTCACACTTTGGGGGAAAGGCGGTCAGGGCGTCTGCAGGAGCGAGGCACAGCACCAGCCCCACCAGCACCAGCATCTGGGAGGGGAAGGGCAGCGGTAGGAGAAGGGCAGCGGTAGGAGAAGGGCAGCCCGGTGCCAGGGAGGGGGCCCAGCCATACCCCGGCAGAAGGGGCGCCGCCGAGCCGGGGTGCAGGCAGCAGCACCGGCGAGGGCAGAGCCCCCGGCCCTGGGACAGCAGCGCGGTCAGGCAGGAGGGGGAGCGGTGCAGTGCGGGGGGAGCCTTGCACAGGGCCAGCGGCCAGCACGACACCCCAACCCATCCCACCACAGCCCTACCGGGTGCTCCCCCAGAGCAGCTCCTTCCTGGGCTCCCTGGTGCCCAAACCCTCCCGGTGCCACAGCACAAGTGCCCCCCGCCAGCCCCTGTGCTGTGCCTACCTCTCCGCTGTGGTGTGCGCTGCTCCGGTGGGCTCGGCACGGGCCGGGGGCCGGCGGGCGGCTGGGTATATACTGTGCCGGGACCCCGCAGGGCTGCCCCAAGGTGAAGCCAAACCACAGAAGCATCACAGTTCTCAGAAGAGGAGAAAGCCGTTGGGTGGAGCTGCGAGCCGGGGCCCACGCTCAGCCCCCGACCCCAGCCTGGCTGGGACTCAACACGGGTACTTCCCAGGCTGGGGGGCACCGGGGACCGGTCATCCCGCCCTGGCTGCGGGCATCGCTGCAGCAGTGAGGACGGAGTCCCCTCCTGGGAGTCACTGGGCGAAGGGACAGCGCTGGGCACCCAGGATGGGGCTGGAGCCCCTGGTGCTCCCGGCTCCTGGAGGCAGAGTGGTCCTGAGCCCCAGGACGGGCTGAGGGTTTGCACATCGCCGTGCGCTGCACGGAGCACCCGCAGCCTCCTGCCGTGGGGGGCCGGGGGCCAGAGCGCAGAGGAGAGGCCACCGAGGTCCAGCAGTGCCTGTCCCGGGGGTCTGGAGAGGGTCAGGCACGGTGCTGGGCTGTGGCCAGTTGGGCTGCGATGGGTGCCCCGAGGAGAGGGTCACTACAGAGGCTCGGGGTGCTGCACCCAGCAGCATGGGCTGTCTCGTCCCTTCCCTCCCCACGCCGCTGCCCTGGCTGCTTGTCCCGCAGGATGCTGTGCTGGGACGGGGATGCAGGGGCACTGGGCACCAGCACCAGCCCCAGCTCAGGGAGAGGGGATGGGGCAGCCCCCCCACCCCTGGGGCAGGCGGCCCCAGCCGGGAGAGCGCGGGGTGGCGTGCGCTGCGCCCTGCTGCTCCCGCTCACGTACTTTCTGGGGTTCCTAGAAAGCGAAGGGGAAGTTCGGGCTCCGAGGCGGCTGCGGGGACGCCCGGCCCTCACCTTTCCACCCGAATGTCGAGGTGCTGTGGGCGGCTGCCGCCCGCCTCCCCCCCCAGCCGCAGCTTCCCCTCCGCTTCTGCAGAAGCGCTGGCGGCCGCGGAGGGGAAGACCCGACGCAAAGGCCAGGGCTGCCCCTCGGCCCGTCGGCGTGACCGGGGACAGCGGCACGCTACCCAGAACCAAGGCAGGAGATGAGCAAGACCAGGAATGCCTCACGTTCAGAAACTCCCCCGGGAGCGGGGGGAGGCTCGGAGCTGCCCCGCAGGGACGTGGGGGCCAGGGGAGCCCTCTCGTCACTGCTGGCAGGACCCCGGGGTGGGACGGAGCCCACTCCCACAGGGCATGAGCCCTTCTCAGCTGCAATCACAGATGCGAGGCCAGGAGCAAAGGTCACAAAACTTTATACAGGAGAGACCCACAAGTGGCCCCTCGGCCCCCCGTGCTGCTATGCCGGGCGTGGGGGCATGACTGGCAGGGACGGCGGCCCCAGCCCCATGGCAGCCCCCAGCTACGCGAGGTGAAGGAGCCCGGGCAGCGAGGGTCTGCACGACTCCCCAGTCCTGGGGCTCGCACCACACCGGAACGGGCTCTGTCCCCAGCGGAGATGCCAGGGGCTGCTCCCGTGGCCGCTGGCACCATGACCATGGCACAGAGCCGTGGTCACGGCAGGCTTTGCCGGCACCTCCCCAGGGATCGGGTCGGCCCCCATGGCAGCACGGTCCCCCCAGGGCTCTCCGGTCACAGCGAAGCCTGGGCAGCCCCAACGTGGCTCCGGTGGCTCCAGCTCACTGCAGCACACAGACTTCCCTCTCCTCATCCTCCCCACCGGCCGCCTCCTCCAGCGGCTCCGGCACCGTTGGCACATCCTCCACAGCCACCACCTTCTCCCGCAGTTCCATCAGCAGGTCACGGCTCTCGCTGGGCGGCAAGTTGCTCAGGTAGTACTGGGGTGCCAGCTCCACCAGCCTGCGGGGATGGGGGGTCAACGGGGGGTAGCCGGCCCTGGGGGCCTCCCTGGAGCAGCCTCCCTGCTGCCCCGCACAGGGTCAGGCCCCCACCAGCCCCCAGGAGAGGAGACCCGGGTCAGACATTGCGCCCTGGGGCTCTGCCGCGCTCCCGGGCCAGCGCCAGCTCCGGAGCCACGCACAGACATGGCCCGGGTGCGACCCGTCCCTCTCCATCTCCGAGGTCCTCACATTTGGGGCTGGATCTCCGAGACCACGCGGAGGCAGTTGTCCTGCGAGATGGTGAACTCGTGGTAGAGGACCCAGGGGGGCAGGCGCCGGGGGGGCTGCCGCAGCAGGTAGCAGCAGGCAGGGGGCAGGTGGGCCACGTGCTTGTGTGTCAGCATCACGTAGTTGCCAGAGCCGTCGATGTCCCGGGCCACCTGGGGAGCGGAGCAGGAGGGCAGCGGGGCTGGCTGGCACGACCCCCGCCCGCGGCCGGGCCCCGCGTGGCCCCCAGCCCACCTTGAGGAAGTAGCCGGAGATGAGCGCTCGCTGGATGTTGAGCACGTTGGCGTCGGTGCCGAAGGCGGGGGGCGAGACGGGCAGCTCGATGCGCTGCATCACCTCCAGCAGCTCCGCCCGCACGACGCCGGCCAGCCGCAGCGCCTCCGCGCTCACCGCGTGCTTGCGGCACCAGCCCTCGTCCGCGTTGTCTGCGGGGAGAGCGGGGTCAGCGCCACGGGGACGCGGCTGGACGGGCAGAGACCCCGCGGGGGAGCGGGTGGCCTGGCCGGGCTGCGGGCTGACGGGCCACGGAACCAGGCACTGCTGCTCCCTCCGGCAGCGGGGACAGGGACCGTGTGGAGAGCATGGCCCCCATGCTGGGGCTGGGACCCCCTCGCCACCAGCCTGGGCCACGGAGGTGGCCGCAGCGCTCACTCATGGAGGGCGCAGGGGACACACGAGGGAGCTGCGGGGCAGGTGTGGGGTGCTGGTAGTGGAGCCCCTGCCCAGCACTCACGCTGCTGGAAGGCGTTGAAGATGTTGATGAGGGTGAAGTGGTCTCCGTCTGGGTGGAGCAGGGCCCGTCGGCGCATGGTCACAGCCTCCTCCAGGTGCGTGGAAGGGGGCACGAAGCAGGGGGAAGCTGGGGATGGGGCGAAGGGAAGGTCACCACGTGCCCCCCAGCACCACCCCTGTTGGTGCCGGCTCTCCGGGGGCCATGCTGCGTCCCGCGCCAGCAGCGGAGCGGGTGCCCAGCCCCTTGGAACGTACCTGTGAGCATGGCAGCCAGGCTGACCATCTCCTCCACGCAGTCGAACTCACAGGAGGCGATGAGCGCCTTGGCCAGCTGGGGGTCCAGGGGAAACTCCGACATGATGATCCCCACCTCTGACAGGTTCCCGTCATCGTCCAGGGCGGCCAGGTAGTCCAGGTCCTCCAGCGCTTGCATCAGCGACTCGGGGGCTGGGGCGGGATGTCAGCCAGCTGCCTGCAGCGGGCAGCCCTGCCCACCCTCCTCCCACACCCGTGAGACCCTCCAGCCCCTCTCCAGAGACCGCCCGCCACGGCCACCGCCAGCCTCCGGTCGCTCCTGCCCAGCCATCGCTGTCACGTCCCACGGCTCCGGCCCCGCCACGCTGCCGCGCCTGCCCCTCCGTGCCCCGCGGGCACTACCTGGCCGGTCGAGGAAGTCGCACTGGCCCATGTCGGCGATGTCCAGGCGCTTGAGCAGCAGCACCAGGCGGCTGAGGCTGGTCTCGCTGACGTGGGGCGCGGGGCTGGGGGGCAGGCGCTGCTCGTAGAAGGACTCCGAGTAGAGGCGCAGGCAGGTGCCTGCGGAAAAGGGGCTGTGAGCCACCGTGGCGGGAGGGATGGTGCCCGGGATAGGGCAGCAGGCGCAGGCAGAGGAGCTGCCCGGGGTCCGGGCGGGGGGGGATGACAGCCCTTTCCTGCCAGAGGCACGGTGGGGGATGCCAGGGCAGGGGCTCTCACCTGGGGGGCTGCCGGCGGCTCGCTGCATGCGCGACTCCGCCTGGCTCCTGCTGATGGGCCGCAGCACCTGGGACTCTGCCCGGATGCGGGGGTTGTACACCTGCCAGCAGAGCCGTGAGGAGGGACACCCGCCGCGGAGCCCCCCGCTTTCACCCAACGCCCCTCCATCCCACTGGTGCGGTGCCGCCACTGCCACCTCCCTGGAGCAGATCCTGCACCCCGCGGCATCCCCCCGCCTGGGCACCGCGGCCGGCCCAGGTCACGCAGGTGGCACAGCCCCCCTGCTGCCCCCTCCCCAGACTCGCCCCAGCACGTGCTGCCGGCAGTGCCTCAGAGTGGAGCCAGGCCCCCGGCTCGCCGCCGCACCGCTCCCTGTGCCGGTGCCCCTGGCACGGGCTGGCACACTCACACTGCGCAGCTCCAGCCCCGAGTCGATGACGAAGCGCACGGTGCCCAGGGAGAAGGACGAGTCCGCGAGCCAGTGGGTGACGACCACCCGCCTTTCTCGGCCGCCGTCCTCCAGCGCCTCGTACACCTTCTGCGCCGCGCGGCCCACGCCGGGGTGCAGGGGCAGCACCAGCAGCGGGCCCAGCCCCGGGTTCAGCGCCACGGCCTCGGTCTGGATGGCCCTGCAGCACTCGGTGATCTCCTGCGAGGGGGGATGGCGGGATGTGAGTGATGCCCGCCAACGCCCAAAGAAGCCCCATCCCCAGGACCCGGCGCTGCGCTGTGCCCTGTGGCTGCCTCCCAGTGTCCTGGGGGGAAAGGCTCTGGAGACAGGCTGGGAGAGTTGGGGCTGTTCAGTCTGGAGAAGAGAAGGCTCCGGGGAGACCTTCCAGTACCCTAAAGGGGCTACAGGAAAGCTGGAGAGGGGCTTTGGACAAGGGTGTGGAGTGACAGGACAGGGGGCAATGGCTGCGAACTGAGAGAGGGCAGATTTTGATGGGATACAAGGAATAACATCTTCCTTCAGAGGGTGGTGAGGCACTGGCACAGGTTGCCCAGAGAAGCTGTGGCTGCCCCATCCCTGGAAGTGTTCCAGGCCAGGCTGGATGAGGCTTTGGGCAGCCTGGTGTAGTGGAGGGTGTCCCTGCCCTTGGCAAGGGGTTGGAATTGGGTGGTCTCTGAGGTCCCTTCCTGCCCAAACCCTCTGTGATTCCATGAAAGACACTGGGCCCCGGTCCCGTGGCTGCAGTGCCCGTGGCCCCTCCACAGAGGAGCCCCAGCTCCCGCAGTTTCATCCCACAGCCCACCTGCTCGCTGGCCAGGAAGAGCAGGACGTGGCCGGGCTCCTGCCGCCGGTGGATGTCCAGCACGGCCTGGCAGGCAGCTGCAGTGCGGCCACGGGCCGGTGGGTCCCTGTAGAGCAGCTGGGGAGGGGGCCCATGCCCTGGCACTCGCACCACGGGGGGGTCCCCACAGAAGGCTCGGAGCCGCTCCTCCATGGCCGGCGCGGTGACCACCACCACCTTGAGCGCGGGGCGCTGGCGCAGCACGTCCTTCAGCAGCCCCAGCAGCACGTCGGTGGGCACCGTCCGCTCCTGCGCCTCATCCAGCACCACCACCCCGTACTGCCGCAGCAGCGGGTCCGACGTCATCTCCCGCAGCAGCATCTCGTCCGAGCAGAACCTGCCGCGGAGCGGCCATGGTGACTCCCGGCATCGCGGGCTGCAGCCCCACGGGTGTCCCCGCACGCAGCCCTGGGTGAGCGCACCTCGCCCCCTCCCCAGTGGCAGAAGCCCCCATGGCAGCCCCCAGAGGGCCGGGGCAGCCTGCAGCCCACTCCATCGTTCCCTCAACGAGGCCAGGCTGGATTAAGAGATTACGCCGCAGCTGGGGAGCTCAGCGGGATTAGAGCGTGGCATGACGGGTGCTCTGGGCGCAGGCAGCCCGCTCCGTCCCCGTACCTGAGGATGGTCTCGGTGGTGCAGCAGTCCTCGTGGGGGACGCAGTAGCCGACCTCGTGGCCCAGGTTCAGGTCCATCTCGTCGGCCACGCGCAGGGAGAGGCTGAGGGCGGCCAGGCTGTGGGGCTGGGTGCAGGCCACCAGGCCGTGGGCGAACTGCAGGGACAGCGCGTACTCCGCGCACCACTGCGGGATCTGCAAGGGGCAGAGCGCCGAGCAGGGCTGGGGACGGTGCAGTCACAGCTGGGAGCACTGGGACCTTCCCTTCCCCATGACGGAGCGGTGCCTGCTGTGCCCCCTTGAAGGGCAGCAGGACCCTCCCGCTGCAGCCCCCAGAGGTCTGGCTGTAGGACCTCCCGAAGCACTTGACAGCCCCAGTGGGACCTTCCCTCCCCAGTGCCGTCACTTCTGAGCCCCAGTGACCTGTGACACGAGCCCCAAGGCCTCGCTGCCCCACGGCCTCGCCGCACCATGCCTGCAGCTTTCTGCCTCACCACGGGGCACCATGGCCCCGGCTCTCGCACGAAGGACACGGGTCAACAGCCCTCTCTGCCTCCACCTGCCCAGGAAAAACGGGGCTGGGGGTACACGCTGCACGGCCTCCGCCAGAGCTGCCGGCTCAGGGCGAGCGGTGCCCCCGGCGCACGCCTGCCAGGGCTTACGAGGCATTTGGACAATGCCCTTAATAACAGGCCAGCCCTGGAGCAGTCGGGCAGCTGGACCAGACAATGGCTGCCAGTCCATTCCGACCGGAGCCGTGCTGCTCTATCCTAACCGGCCCCCAGCCCCATCCTGTCACCCCTGCGGGGCAGGTCCCCGCTCAGGCGCAGCGCAGAGCGGCGGTCACCGGCTACGTCCACAAGATCCGCACCCGGCAGCAGGGGCTGAGGCACCCTGGCGTGGGGCCGCAGGGATCGCACACCACCCCAGGAAACCCCGCGGTGAGAGTCGGGGAAGGAAAGCCCAGGGAGCAGCCGCCACCCAAGCACCCGGCAGGCGGTGCAGGACGGTCACGGGGCCGTGGGGATGTCCGTTGGGATGTCCATCGGGCACCAAAACCACTCTGCTTCCCGGCTCCCAACGCACCCGCCTGCCTCGCTCACTCCTCCAGCCCCACGCACCCCCACGGGCAGGTGCCTGTGCCCCTGTCCTGCCCCGCACCCGGGCTCCCAGATGGCAGGGTCCTGCCCAGGGGCTGCCTCTGGACAGCCCAGCTCGCAGCTGGGCAGGAGCACACGGGTCATCCACGCGCCCGGCGGTGACCGTGGGCAGGGGTGCAGCCTGTTCTGTGCCTCCGCGGCCCCACGGATCGCCCGTGCTCGGCCATGTCTCCGTGCGCAGTTCTGTGCCCTCCCTTCTGCCACCTCGCCGCTGGCACAGACCGGCGAGGGCAGCGGCACAGGGTGCAGGCAGCCCCCGGCCATGACGACGGTGAAGGGACCCGGCTTAAGCATCTGCTTTTCCCACTTTGGGTGGAAACACCATGCCAAGGGGTGCTGGCGTGCCAATGCACAGGATCAGCTGTTCCACGTGGATCGAGTCCTGTCCCCTTGTCTGCTCAGGGCACGGTGGTCCCAGGGCCCCGCAGGGATGGCAGGGGGTGCCTGTGCCCAAAAGCAGTCCGTGCCCGGGGCCAGATCAGGCCAGGGCTCGCACAAGGGCTTAATTCCCAGTATGTGGCACCTCGCGGGTTGGTCGACACTGCACGGCAGCGGGGTCACGCCCAAGGGAGGCGGTCTGGGCAAGCAGGTGAGCCCTCTGCCAACACGCTGATAGCCCCAGGGGCTGGCAGCTGCCACGCTGTAACCCAGCCCGTGTCCGGCTCTGCCCCCACCACTTCCAGGTGATCCCTCCCCCGGTCAAAGTCTGCGTGACGATGTCTCCTGGTGTCGCAGCAGAGGTTGTCAGGCAGGACCAGCTTCCCGGGGCGGACAGGTGGAAGCCTGGCACCCCGGACCCACCACCTGACTGCCCGCCACCGCCCCGTGCACCCGGGCCCAGCTCTGGGGAGCGGACGTTCCCCCCTCCCTGTGCCACCTCCTCAACCCGCCCTGACGCCTCGTGCCACCGCAGCAGCCGCTCCCGGGGCAGCCGCAGCAGCACTTCCCGGCTCGTGCCGAGGCTTTGCCCGCGGCCGCAGCGCCTGCCCCAGCACATCCTGGCACGCAGCCGCCCGGCTCTGCGTTAGACTTGCCCCACGTCGGGCATGCTGCAGCGGCACGCTCCCAGGTACCGCGGCGGAGCCAAATCCCTGCGGGGCCCGTCACTCCCTCCGTCCCCCCGACAGCTCAGACGCTGCTGTGGGGTCAGGGAGCTGCTGCCCACCGTCCCGTCTCCGTGCCTTCTGCCCGCAGCCCTGCAGCTGCCCGGGCTCCCACCGGTAACACCGCACAGGGGGCTGGTGGGAGCGGAGAGCGCAGGGCCTGCTGGCACTGCCGTGGCAGGCGCGAGGGCCTGGCCGCTGCCGTGCCACAGGGGCTGTGACTCGCTGGCACGGCAGCGGGACCCGTGGCAGGACCCAGCCGCTGCCCGCAGCAGTGCCGCAGGTGTTCTGAGTGGGACGGACAGGGCGCCCAGCTGGCAGTCTGGCGGGCACAAGGGCTGTTGGCAGAGTGGCTGGTACTGCAGCCCTGTGCTGGGCTCCCAGCTGGCAGCGTGGCCCTCCCCACTCACCTGGGTGCTCTTGCCAGTGCCGGGGGGCCCGGACACCAGGATGATGCCGCTGTTGCCCTCCAGGTGCTCCATGAAGCTGTACTTGGTGGTCCAGACGGGCAGCTCCCGGCGCTGCCGCAGGAGCTTGTAGTAGCGGGAGGAGAAGGGCAGCCCGTCGTAGGGGTTCACCTCCAGGTCGCCATCGCAGCCCAGCGCTGGGTCCTCACCCTCCTCCTCCTCCTCCTCCTCCTCCAGCGCGGAGCCAGGGCCGCTCTGCCGGGGCGGGGGGCCAGGGGCCCCGCAGCCGGCCATGGCGGGGACACCGGCACCGGTGCTGCAGGGGCAGGCAGGAGGTGGAGCGGGGTCCGGGGAAGCCCGGTGCTGTCCCACCCTGGCGCGGGGGACCCGCGGGCACGGGGGGCCGGGAGCGGCGGGAGGGCACGGGCAGAGAGGGGTGACACGGCCCGGGCGTGGGGAGCAGGGACAGGCAGGGGCACGGCGGACCGGGGACAGGCGGGGATCGGCGGACACAGGCAGGGGGATCGGACCGGGCCAGAGCACGGGGAGAGCCCGGTGGGACCGAGCGGGGCCGCGGGACCGGCCCGGGCTGTGCGCGGGGGGGACGGGCCGGGGACGCAGGGGGTGCGGAGCGGGGCTGACACCTTGCAGACGGGCGGACCCGAACGGCACGGGCCGTGCCGGGCCGGGGGGGCACCGGGACGGGTCGGACCGGTCCGGGCACCGGGACGGGTCGGACCAGACCGGGCACCTGAGCACCGGGACCGGATCTCACCGGACCGGACGGGACGGAGCCGGGTCCCCCGACTCAGCCCCCTGAGCCGCGGCTCCGGCTCCGGTTCCAGTTCCGGCTCCGGTTCCGGTTCCGGCCCGTCCCGGCCGCCGCTCACCTGCGCGCGCCGCCGCCACCTCGGGCCCTGCCTCGGGAGACCGTCAGGTGACCGCGGCGCCGTCACGTGGCCCCGCCGGCGGCCGCCAATCAGCGCCGCGGGGCGTTCCCCGCCCGCCGGCGCGCGGCCCGGTGCGCGGGGCGGCCGTGCCGGCGGGACGGGGCGGGCCGGGCCCCGACGGGCCCCGGGGCCGAGTCTCCCGCGGCCCAGCCCGCCCGGGGGCCTGCCCCGGGGCGCCCCGGGCCTCCCGTCTTCCTACGCGCTCCGCCCCGCCCCGCCGCCCGCCCCGGTGTGTCGGTACGGAGCAGCCGCCCGCGTCCCGACGCCGGCGCAAGGCGGGCCCGCCCCGGCTGCCCTGACAGCGCTCCCGGCTGCGGTCCGTGTCTCGGACGGGGCCGTGCTCGGCAGCGCGGGCCTCGCCCCGCCTCCGCTCGGAGCCCCGCTGTGCCCAGCCCGCTCCCCCGCGGCTGCCCGGTACCGCTCCGCTGCGGGTCCCGGGTGCGCGGTGCCGTGCTGGGCGCGGCTGCAGCCTGAGCCCGCCGGCATCCCGGTGCCGTTGCGGGGCATCCCGTCCCCGGGACCCTGCACCCAAGGCGGGCGCTCCTCGGCCCGCAGCGGCTCCCGGCGTGCGGCCGGTGGGGCCGGCAGGTGGAGCCCCCAGACCGGCTGTCGGCCCGTGGCGCGGAAGTCCCGCCGGCACGGCCGGGGCCGCGGGGACCGGGCAGCGGGGCAGAGCTCAGGCGCGGGCCGTGCGCTCGTTCCTGGCGCCGGGACGTCGGAAGCTGCCCGGGCAAGCGGGGTGCGGGAGCCCCGGCTGCCGGCAGAAAGCGGAGCTCTGGGGCCGCTTGCAGCGACCGCTCCGCCCCCGCGGCTCCCAGGGACACCCGCCGGCCCCGGCTCCCAGATCCGAGAGGGACTCGCCGGCCCGGCCCCGGCCCCGGCCCCGGCCCCCCTCGAGCCGCGGGCCCCAGCGCGGGCGGGGCGGGGGCGGCGGCTGCCGCCGCTCCCGCCCTCACACCTCGGGCCTGGGCCGCAGCTCTCCGGCATCGGAGGTCCCTGCTGCAGCCTTCAGCGCCGGCATAGCCCCGCGGCGAGTGCCCGCGGGCTGCGGAGTGCTGCCCCGGCGTCTCTGCTGGCACCGGGCATCGCCGCCCCAGCCAGCGACCCGGCCGTGCCGCCGCCGCCTGGGAGCAGACCCCCAGGCAGAGGGAGGACGATGGCAGAGGGGCGATGACGCCCGGGGTTATCCCCTCCAGCTGTCTGTGCTTGGGAGCCCTTAAACCCTCCGGGCCACCTCCTTGCCCAGCTCTGGCAGCCCACCCGAACCTGCTCGAGCCCCCTTTCCTACGGGGCTCTCCATCCCCTCCATCATCTCTTCCACAGGCAGAGGCGTCCTGAGGGCTGCCCGGAGCGGGCTTTGGGCCAGAGGTGTCTGCCCTGGACCCTGGGGTGATGGTGGGATGGAGGAGCTGCACCCAGGGGTGACCCTGCTGCAGGCTCAGGCGGGCGGGGGGCTGAGGGGGCCTGCAAGGGGGTGCAGGTGGCACAGGGAAGGAGCCTGGTGCTGCCTCGGAGGGGCCGATGGAGAAGTGGCTCAAACAGGGAGAACGGCAGCCCTGCGCGGACTGGCCAGGAGCTGGTCCCGGGGGCATGGGGGTCCCAGGGCTGTGCGGGGGGGAGGGCCTGGCTTGGGCTGGGGCTCTGCTGCCCAGCAGGGCCGGAGGACGAGCATCCAGTCCCCGTGGACCTGCAGGCGCTGGGCAGCCGGAGTTTGCAGCGGGTGGGAGGAAGGAAGTGGTTGATGCCGAACCGTTGCTTCACTCACCGTCCCGGTGCCGCAGGGAGCGGAGGGCTGGGCACAGTCCTGCAGGGGCCCAGCCGTGGCCGTACCCTGCACTGGCACTTGCTGAGCCTCGTGCACTGAGGGATGGGGACAGGTCAACCCCGTCTGGGGAGGCAGAGGCCTCGTGCCCGCGGTGCTGGTCTGTAGTGGCGCATGTCCCAAGTGCATGGCTGCCTGCAGCTCCCCGTGCCATGGGGTGGCTGGGGCTGCCCTTGCTCCATGCCCGGGGCTCCAGACCCGTGTCCCGCTGGCTGCTGGGCCCTGGCAGTGGTGGGGCTCCTGGTGCCGCAGCATCGCCCAGGGCTGACAGCCCCATCGCGCCCTGCGGGCAGGGCCAGTGACCCACCGGAGCCTGGGCCCATGGGTGGGTGGCGTGATGGGGTCCCAGGGGTTCCATCCCCACTGTCCCTGCCCTGGCGCATGGCGGGGGGCACAGGGCAGGCTGGTGGGTCCCTGCAGCGCCCAGTTGTGTGTTGAGGAAGTGGAGGTTTGCACAAGCCGGTGAGATACACGTGACACGGAGCGCAGCAGAAGGAACCAGCACCCGCCCCGCGCAGGGTCCCGGTCCCCGCGGCACAGCCGGCCATGGGCCCGTGGCTGCCCACCAAGGAGGAGAAGTATGGCGTGGGTGAGTGCAGGCTTTGGGGCTGAGCACCACGTCCTGTTGTGCTCCCCAGCTCGCCGGAGGGGCACGGGGCTGGCGTGATGGGGTGCTCGTGGCTGGGGTGACGCTGATGGTGGCCCCCGGCTGCGGTGGCCCTGCAGCAGTGGGCTGTAGAGGGGTGGGTGATGGTGGGTAGGTGATGGCGCGGGGCTGTGGAGTCTGTGGGGTGAACGGTGCTGGCGGTGCTGGGCTGGGTGGGGCCGGCAGCGGTGCTCCGTGGTGCAAGGTGGGGGCTGGGCCCTGGCGATGCTGGGGCTGGGTGGGCCAGTGGGTGCAGGAGTGAACGGGGGTTTGGTGGTGGGCTGCAGGGCTGGTGACGGGGTGGCTCAGGGGACGGGGGGCTGAGCAGGGCAGGTGTCAGTGGGACCCACGCATCCAGAGGCTGAGCATGGCTGATGCTGGGTGGGGATGTGGGGCTGGTGGCAGAGCACTGGGGCAGGGGGCTTGGCACAGGATCTGGCCCTCGCGTCAGAGCTATGGGTCTGGGCTCAGCCCGGCTGTTGGAGCACAGAAGCCCCCACCCCAGGGGTGTTTAGCTCGTTAACACGGATCGTTAGCTCATGTGTGACCCCCTCTTGGGGAGGTGCCTGGGGGAGCCCAGAGCCACCCCTGTAATTTGCCCCGGGTCCCAGCTGGGGCTTCGCTCCCAACCTCTGCACTGGGAGAGTCCTGGGCAGCCCCATTCTCTGTGCCACCCCCCAGCTCCGGCTCCCCGCTCCAGCCCTTGCAGCCCTGTGCCTCTTCCCCTTTCTGGCCGAGGCTTTTCCTGCACCCTCCCCTTGCCTGGCTGGCAGCACCGGGGGCCAGGGCTGAGCCCCCGCGGGGTCCTGGGCAGCGCCCAGAGCAGGGGCTCGGATCGGTTCCTGCTTGTGCCCGACGAGTGTTGACAGTCCCGCGAGGAAGCCCGGCCTGGCTGGGGTCTGGGCGGGTGGGAAGGGGCTGGAGGGGAGCGAGCCTGGACCGTGGCTGGATCAGGGTCCTCATGTGGCGGGCAGGGTGGCAGGAGGGTCCCGTGGGACCTCAGGGCTCTCGGTGCTGCAGGGTGTGCCAGGGGCAGCACGGGGGGTCCCGATGAGCTGTGTGGGTCTGGGGGTGTCACAGCAGGAGCTGGCCCTGGCCAGGGCTGGTGGTGGGTGCTAGCAGGGAGCCCCCCACCGAGTGCAGGCACGTTTGCGGGGACTGTCATCCGGTGCAGGGCACAGCTGGTGCTGGGGCCAAGCTGGGACTGCCTGCACCAGACAGAGCTGCTGCTGTTCCCGGGACCAGAAATAGCGGCGGGACTGACCGCAACCGCCCCGGCAGCCCGCGCCGCAGCAGGAACTGTCCGGCCACCAGCGAGCTCCTGTGCTCCTGCAACCCCGCTGCTGCTGCCACCTCACTGCCCTTGCCACCCCGCTGCCCTGCCACCCCCACTGCCGCTGCCGCCCCACTGCCGCTGCTGCCCCACTGCCGCTGCCACCCCACTGCCGCTGCCACCCCGCTGCCCTTGCCACCCCACCCCACCCCCCTGCCGCCCTGCTGCCCCCGACGCTGGCTCCCGCTGTCGCCAGGGACTGGCCTGGTGCCCCCAAGCTGCCAGCCCCAGGCGGGCAGTGCTGCTGCTCCAGGCAAAGCCCTGGCTGGCACTTGCCCCCCTGCACCGCTTGCAGTGGGAGTGGGACACTCTGGCTCAGCACTTGCCGGGGCCCATGTGGCTGGGCCGGGCACCCGGGGTGCGGGCAGCAGGCAGTGTGACGGGGAGGATGCCGGGCAGGGGACCCCTACGGTCTGAGGTCCCCTCCCCACCCCTGCTCCGCTGCGGCCGCTGCTCCTCTACCTCGCACCGTGCCTGCCCGGGGTCTCATGCCGGTGTGTGGGGCTGGGACTCCGCACCGTCCCTCGGGGCTGAGCGATGGCTGTCGAGGAGGCGCTGGCCGTGGGGCATGCTGCCCCGACGGGCAGAGGCCACAGGGCCTGAGACAGCTGTGCTGGTGAGGGGGGTCCGGGCGAGGGACCCCTACTCACAGCTCCCAGCCCCTCTCCTTGCAGCCGTGTGGAACTTCCCGCGCACCAGCGAGCATCACCTCCCGCTGCAGATCGGGGAGACGGTGCACATCCTGCAGGCCTCCGAGGGTAAGGGGGTCCGGCAGCCCACGCCGTCCCCTCCTGGGGAGAGCCGGGGCTGGGTACCCAGCTGCACCCTGGCGCTGCTCCTCCTGCACCTTCTCTTGGCTGCCCCGCCAGCGGGCACCCAGCCCTGCTGCGGGCTGCCGTGTCCCCGAGCCCGGCTGACGGCATCCCCTTCTCTCCCCTTGCAGGCTGGTACCGTGGGTACTCACTCAGGAACAGGGCTGCCCGGGTAGGTGAGGGGCTGCTGGGGCGTGGGGTGGGTGCCCTGCCCTTGTGGGGGGACATGCTGGGCACCTTGTGGCATTGCCAGGCTCAGACTCTCTGTGTGGGACCCTCGATCCTGGCATGGGGAACCCTTGTCCGTGGCCCCCCGGGGAGGGCTGTGTCCTGCCCAGCTCAACCCCCCGGGTGCTGACGGCTCTGGCTTCCCCAGGGCATCTTCCCAGCCTCGCTCATCCACCTGAAGGGCGCCGTGGTGGAGCGCAGGGGGTAGGTTCTGGGCATGGGCAGGGGCAGGGGATCTCTGTCCACCTGCTTGGGGTGGGGGCCCATGCGGCACCGTGGGGCTCCAGGGCTCCCTGTGCCTCTCCCCAGGGCGGAGGAGAGTGTGGTGCCCGCCGAGATGCCCATGGTGCAGGAGATCACCACCACGCTGCGGGAGTGGGCCACCATCTGGAAGCAGCTCTACGTGGTGAGGTCTGGGGGCCGGGGATCTGGGGGGGCCTGGCAGGGACACGCGGTGACCCTGCACCGCTGCCTGCAGACGAGGCAGACGGAGCGGTACCAGCAGGTGAAGCAGATGATGTACGAGCTGATGGAGCGGCGCTCGCAGCTGCTCTCGGGGACGCTGCCCAAGGACGAGCTCCTGCAGCTCAAGAAGGAGGTGACCGGCAAGATCGACTACGGCAACAAGTGAGAGCGGGGACGGGAGCTGGGGGGGCCTGGATATCTGCCCTTGCCCCAGGCACAGGCTGTGCGGTGCCGAGGGGTGCCCGGCCCCTCTGCTGCAGTGTCCCTGCGGCCTGGCTGGCTGTCCCTGTGCCCCCATTGTCACGGCTGGCTGTCCCTGTGTCCCCCCTGTCCTGGCTGGCCATCCCAGGGGGGCTGGGGACAGTGGGTGGCACAGGGCTGTGCCAAGGCTATCAGTGATGAGCCCCAGCTGGGGCAGGAGAGTGTCCCTGGCGCTGCCCGGCTCTTGTCCCCATGCCAGGGCTCTGCTGCTGGCCGGGACCCATGGGGGTCTGTCCTGCCGCTGCACTATGCCCGCAGCCCCTGGGCCCACGCGAGGGCGGGTGGGTCCCGGCAGGACGCACAGATCCCTGCGCCCAGCCAGGTGCCCGGTCCTGCCTCACCCTGTGCCGCCTCCGCAGGATCCTCGCGCTGGACCTGGTGGTGCGGGACGAGGACGAAAACATCCTGGACCCCGACAGGACCAGCGTCATCAGCCTCTTCCAGGCGCACAGGAAGGCGGCGCAGACCATCACATGCCGCATCCAGGAGGAGACGGTGAGAGCCGGCCCTGGCACACTGACCCCTCCATGCCAAGAGCCCGCTGCCCTGTGCCGTGGGGCCGAGCCGTGGGGCTGAGCAGCCTTGTGCCCCGCAGAGCCCGCAGCAGAGCGCGCCGGGCTGCAGCACCCGCCTGGCGGCTTCGCCCTCCTACAGCCTCTACCTCTGCGTGCGCAACTTCGTCTGCAACATCGGGGAGGAGGCGCAGCTCTTCATGGCGCTGTACGACCCCGGCGAGCAGCGCATGATCAGGTGGGCACAGCGGCACGGGACCATGCCCGCTGCCCAACCCTGCTGTCGCCTCGGCTTGGCTGGGCGCCCGTCCCGCTGCTCCCCGCAGTGTCTCCAGCCTTGTCCCCCCTTTGCAGGGCAGCTCCTGTCCCTTTGTACCCCATTGCCCATCCCCGAGCCGGGGCTGCCCATGCTGCCTGGCCTGACTACCCACCCAGCGTGGCACAAGCTGGCACGTCTCGCTGGGGGAGAAGAGGCGCATCCCTTCCCGCAGGGTTGTCTCCTCCGGAGCGGGAGGGTTTGTTGGCAGCGTGCGAGGCGTGCAGTCGCATCCCGGGGGGCAGCCCCCACGGCTCTTCCGTGCCTGATGTGCTGTGGCTCATCATGGCTGTGCGGTGCCATGCTGCCCTGTGCCGATCTGCCAGTGGCAGGAGGTGCTGGCTCAGCCTGTGTCAGACGCTGGGTACCGCTGGGGCAGCGTGGTCCCGTGTAAGGGAGCGGGCAGCTGGTGGCCCCAAGCACCTGCAAGCTGCTCACCCTGTGGGCAGGGCCGGGCTGGCAGCCGCTGGCTGCTGGGCACAGCCAGGCTGGGCCAGTCCATGTGCCGTGATGGGCACTGCCCGGACAGGGGTCTGCGTGGTGGGAGCTGGGGGGGGCCGGGCACGTGAAGCAGCGCCCAAGCAGCACCCTGCCTGCTGCCGAAGCACCCCAGCCCACGCCGTGGTGTTTGCCAGTGGGCTGCTCGCGGGCAGCCTCTGCCTGGTTGGACCTGCGGAGCTCCAGCTCCGATGCCCCGGTGTCCCAGTGCCCGGCCCCTGCCGCGGGCTCCTCACCCCCTCGCCTTCCCCTTGCAGCGAGAACTACGTGATCCGCTGGGCCAGCACGGGGGTGCCCCAGGACATCGAGCTGCTCAACAACCTCAAGGCCGTCTTCACGGTGAGCGCAGACCCCTCGGGAGCAGCATCGCTGCCGCCCGCGCCCCCTCCCCACCCCGCTGCCAGCAGAGCTGCCCCCAGCCCCGGCCAGCATTTCAGATGCATCCAGCACCGCGCATGGGGCACGCAGCCCGTGCCCCCTCCGAGCAGCCGAACCCCGCTCCTCCCTGCTGCTGTCTCCCGTGCCCCTGGCCCCTCAGCCCCCGCGCAGCCCCCGGTCCTGGTCCTGGGACATGGGCACCCGCCGTGGAGCTGCCCCTCGCAGCCTCCCCTCCCGGGTGCAGGGTTGCTGGGGCTGTCGGGGTGCCCGTGCCCCCCTCTCCGCTCCATCCCGCTCCCGCAGCCGGGCTCGGCGGTCCCTGGCCGCGGGTGGGAGGAGGCGCAGGCAGCACCTGCTGACGCAGCATTTTTCCCGCTGCACCAGCGCTGCTGAGCTGACCCCCAGGACGGCCCACGCGGAGCCATCGATATGCAGATGAGCTGGGAAAATCAATGCTAATGAGCAGCGTCAGCACTTCCCGCGCCCGCGGTCCGGCTCCCCCCGCTTCTGACCCCTGCCCGCCGCTGGCATCGGCCTCGTGTCCCCATGCGCTGCGGCGTGACCCTCCCGTGCCGCAGCCCCGTGCCGCAGCCCCGCAGGAAGGCTGTCGCGCAGGGGCGGCACCTGCGGGACCCGAACCCCCAGGGTGCCCAGAGCTGGGGCGTGTGGCCACCCCGCTGAGCCCTACGCCATGTCAGACCTGCCCCTCCCAGGGCAGTGTGCCCCCCTCGGCCGTGCCACCTGGCCCATGGGTGCCCTGTGGGGCCGTCGGTCTCCACCAGCCCTGGCGTTGTCCCCATCCCTTGGGTTTGGGGCTCCCTGTGCTCTCTGGGTGAGCGGGGCTGTGTGCCCACCAGCCGAGCCCCTCTGTGGGGCACAGTGGCAGGGGTGTTCCCCAGCCTCTGAAGACAGAGCCGGGGCACTGGGAGCAGGGACCTGCTGGTTGATCCTCCGGCACGGCCCTGGGTACCTGGCGCCAGCAGAGGCACATGCCCTTGCGGTGCTGCCAGCGCCAGGCTCACGCAGCCCCTGTGTCCCCCCAGGACCTGGGCAGCAAAGACCTGAAGCGGGAGAGGCTTTTCCTGGTGTGCCAGATCATCCGGGTGGGACGCATGGACCTCCGGGACTCCTACAGCCGCAAGCTCAGCACGGGCCTCCGGCGGCCCTTCGGCATCTCAGGTGAGGGCAGGGTCTGCTGGGGGTGCTGGGAGGAGACCCCAGCGCTGCCCGTGCCAGCACCTCCAGCACCCACCTCTCAGACACTGGCCCCCACGGGGCTGCCTGGCCCCGGGGTGCGGCGGTTCAGGGCAGGGATGCCCCAGGGCTGCTCCTACCCTGCAGCCCAGTGGTCCCCGTCCCCGCACGCAGACCCTGACCCTCGCTTGCCTCTGCATGACCACGCTCTGCCACGTCCCCCCGAGTCCTGTCTCCCCCTCCCCAGCCTGACCCACAGCCCCCCATGGTGGCACAGGACCTTCCCCACCCCTGCCTGGTGCTGTGGTGTGGGGAGGGGTCCGGCACAGCCGCTCTGGCAGCTGGGAAAGCCTTGGCTCCCTGCTCCCGCCACGGCCCGAGCCAAGCATTTGCTCTGCTGGGGCTGCGGCCGCAGGGCCCGTGGGGATGCGATGCCCACCCCGGCAGAGGAGAGGGACGGGGGTCCCAGCCACCCCCACTTGCTGTGTGGTGCAGGGGACCCTCAGCCCGGCACTGCGGAGGTGCCCCCGGGAGCAGCCCTGGGCCGCTCCGTGGCACCTGTCCCAGCAGAGCTAGGGGGCTCCAAGCCCCCCCCGACCCGTGGTCCTGCTCTGGGTATTGATCCCTATCGGATGGGCTCGCTGGGAAACGATCGATTTCGTCTGGCTAATCAGCGCGTGCCACAGAGAAGCCGCCAGGTGAATGATGAGCATCTCTGCAGCTGATTGTGCTCCCAGCTGAGCGTGGCCCCGGACGGGTCAGGCGGATTGTCCTGGTGCCTGCTCTGCTGTGGCCTGTCCGTCCTGCACCAAACCCTCTGTCCGTGGGTGATGGAGAGGTTCTGGATGTGGCTTGTTTTGGCCAAAATCTGCCCCGGATCTCTGTGGTGGCCGCCCCATCTCTGGCTGTTCCCCAGAGGCGTGTGGTGGGGACACTGGGCGCATGGGCGAGCCCCAGCAGCTGGCTCTGCCCGGGGGGGCCGAAGAGGTGCAGGGTGAGGAGGGGAGAGCCCGAGGGGCAGGTGGCCGTCGGGCCGTGCCCTAGCATGGGACCCTTCCCTGCTCTGGCAACTGATGCCTGTGCTGCTGCAGACCCCCCGGGACTGTTTGCCATGGGTGGGCTGTGCGGGGACGCCAGGTGCCAGCCCGTGTTGGCAGCACGTCCATCTGCCACAGAGCTGTGTGGGCATGGGGCATCTCCCTGCTGAGAGCCCCAGGCAGCTCCGTGCCATCGGGCACAGGGTGGCAGTGGGGTCTCGGTGGGGCACCGTGACCTCCCTGTGGGGCACAGCAGGGTCAGTGCTGGGGGCACCAGCGAAGCGGCAGCTGCAGGATGGGACAAAACTGTCCCGGGTGCTGGTCCCAGGAGGATATGGCACGGAGGGCCGTGGCGCTGGGGCTGCCATCGCCCGTGGCCACCACCCCACGCTGCCGCCTCTGTGCTGCTGCAGTGATGGACATCACGGACATCACCAAGGGCAAGTGCGAGAGCGACGAGGACAAGCAGCACTTCATCCCTGTGCACCTGTGAGTCCCAGGGGGCAGCGGGCAGGGGGGCAGCACTCCGTGGGCCCAGCTAGCACGGGGACAGCGAGGGGGCAAGAGGTGCCAGGATCAAAAAGAAAAGATTCTTCTGTGAAACGTGGCTTTGCGAAGGGACCATGGATCCCTGGGACACAACGTCCCTGGGTCCAGGACCCTGGTGAGGTCAGAGGAGGGATGTTTCTGTGGGCAGCGACATGCCCAGAGGTGCTGAAGCCCGGAGCTCTGTCCTCCTGGCCCCTTGGGGCACGCGTGTGCTGGGGGTCCCGGTTCTGCTGTGGGTGCTCCTTCACCTCCCTCCCAGCAGGCTGGGGAGCCGTGGTGGGATCCGGGCTGGGGAGCCACGGTGGGATCCAGGTTGCTGTTCGGTTTGCCGCGGTGGGTGCCTGGCCGTGGGGAGCCGTGTGGGGGGTTCCCCACGTGCGCCTGGCGGGGAGCTCCTCTGAACTGCCCCGCTCTGGTGCTCGCAGGGTGGCTGCGGACAACGACTTCCTTCACAACATGATCAGGAAGGCGGTGGAGGGGAAGGACATCAACCACAAGGGACAAGGTAGAGCCCCCGTGCGTCCCCCCTGCTGTGTGTGCCCCGCTCTGCGCCCCGATACGTGCTGGGGGACAGGATGAGACCCCTCCCCAGCCCATCCCGCGTTTCCCTGTGGCTGCTGCTTGTGCTGGGGGTCCTGGGCTGATCCCTGGCACCTGCGCTGGGGCTGCCCCCCGGCCCCTGCGCTGGGGCTGCCCCCCTGACACTCCTCAGAGGGTCTGGGGGCTCGTTCCGGTCCCTGGCCAGCCCTGGGCCCCCTCTTGCTGTCACATCCCTGGCCACGGGGGTGTGAGTGTGATCCTGGGCACAGCCGGGGCTCGCTGCATGAATTGTCCCGGTGATCGGGGTCAGAGCCGTACGGGGGGTCCGGGGATGACCACCCACCAAAGGTGTCCAGGGCTGAGCCCCACGGAGGGGCAGCCGCTTCTGCCAGAGGTGTGCATGGCTGGCAGCCTTGCCCAGCATATCATGACATGGCACAGCCAGAGCTGAGCTGGTGCGGGCCGTGGGGCCGACGTCTCGTCCTGCAGGGTTCTGGGTGTCCCTGAAGATGCTGTGGGGAGACCTGAGTCAAGTGCGGAAGGACCATCCCCACCTCGTGGACCGCAGCACAGTGGTGGCACGCAAGCTGGGCTACCCGGAGATCATCATGCCAGGCAAGCAGGGGGGAAGGTTGGACCACCCTTGGGTAGTCTGGGGGTCCCAGCATGGGGTTACGGGGTGCCCCGCTGCAGAGGGGATCCGGCCTCGCTGACAGGGCTGTTCCCCCAGGAGACGTCAGGAACGACATCTACCTGACGCTGGTGCAGGGTGAGTTTGACAAGGGGAACAAGAAGACGCAGAAGAACGTGGAGGTGACGGTGTGCGTCTGCGACGAGTTGGGCAGCGTGGTGCAGGTACGGCCGGATTGGCCCTGGGGCGAGGGACTGTCCCCCACGTCACCTAACTCGGGCAGATGCAGCAGCTCCGTGGCTTGCACCGCGGTGCCAGCATTGGTGCCAGCACAAACCACCGGAGTAGCCGCTTTGGCTCCTGGAGCCACTGAGGCTGCCCTTCAGAATAAAGATCTGGGAAAGTGGTGGGAAGGGATAGAGAGAAATGGTCCTCCCCTGGGGACAGCCGGAACCCCTGGCCACCCCCGGCTCCCCCAGGTGTGGGGTGTCCCAGCTCTCCATCCCCACGAGAGGCAGGAGGGGGAAGGACCTAGGGGGTAGCCAGGAGGGCGAGGGGAGGCTCAGACCGGGTTGCCCCCACCCCAGGACTGGCTGTTGCCTCGTCTCTCTCCAGGGTGTTGGCTTTCATCTCGAAGGTGATTCTCACCTGGCCCCTGGGGAACAGGCTGTGAACCGCCAGGGGGGCTGCCCCCACCTCCTTCTCCGTCCCTGACAACGTCCTTGGTGGAAGCCAAGCTGTGCCCGTGCCCCGTGGGGCTGCGTGTCCCTTGCTGGCTCCCTTCGGAGGTGGCACCGGGCCTGGCGGAGGGGACGGGGATGGGGATGGGATTGGGGACGGGGAAGCCTTTTGCTGCCCCTCTGAGCCTGGCTGGGAAGGGACGGTCGGAACGATGTCCCTGCGCTGGCTGGGTTGTTGTCAAGGGGCAGCTGTGCCAGGGGGCTCGGGTAGGGGCTGCAGCAGCGCGGGCAGGGAAGAGTGGCTGGGGAGGGCTGGGCTGCTCGGGGCTGGCACCAGCTAGCAGGGCACGCAGTTCTCCAGCCCCTCGCCTTTATTTGGTCTGACCACAAAGCGTCTCTTCTGCTGCTGCCCTCTCCGCAGAACGTGATCTACCACGGTGCGGGGGACAAGCCAGCGAGCGAGTACCGCTCCGTGGTCTACTACCAGCAGCGGCACCAGCGGTGGATGGAGACGGTGAAGGTCTGTACCAGCGACCGCCCGGGGCTGTGTCCCCCCTCCTCCCGCCCGGGGCTGTGTCCCCCCCTCCTCCCGCACGGCAGGGCCGGGCTGCTGCAGGGGATGCCCCGGCGGGGCTTTTCGGTGATGCCAAAAAAGTCGGCAGAGAAAAACCCTCTCGGAGTTGTTCTGAGGTTTCCGAAGGCAGGTGTCCTTTATCGCAGTGCTGGAGACACGGGGGTAATTCCTCCAAACGTGGCTGCTTTTGGGTGAAGTGAGTCGAGTCGATAGAAGTCAGTTGTCTACATATGTATTAGATTCCCAAGAATGATTATACATATTCATCCCATTCCCAAAAACTAATTCTAATATTTGCATCCTGATTATACACACGCGCCCTAAGTCCTTTGGGGTCTTCTGGGAGGGCCCTTTGGGGTCTTCAGGACCCTCTGGTGGTCGTTTTTAAATGTCCTTTGGTCGAACTTTCTTTGGAGCACGTGCTCTGAGGAAGAATCCAGGTGTCTTTTATTTGGATTTGAACGGTTCAGCAGTTCTGGCTGTTACTCAAGGCCGATCTGGTCTGTGCTTAGCTCCAAGTGATGAGTTTTCCAAGTTCAGAGTGATTAGTTTCTGCTTGTTAACATTCTTGAATAATCTATTGTTTAGGTACAAAAAGAAATCAGAGGGACATGCACAAAAAGAATACAAATGGACTATTTCAAAATTTTGGCATCATCAGGGGGCAAAGTCCCGGGTCAGGGAGGACAGGGGGTGCTGCCAATGTCACAGCTTGACCCTGGCTGGGGACCCAGGGCGACACGCAGCAGGGAGCCCGTGTCCCACCTGTGCCAACGCACCGTGCCGGGCAGGGGCTCCGGGTGTGCTGCTCCGCTGGCGGTGCTCCTGCGTCGCTCCTGCCTGTCCCCGCGGGCACAGGGCCATGTCGCTGGCCTGGCACGGGCACCTGTGTCGCCAGTTCAGCCTCGTTAACCGAAGGGAAAGCGCATGGCTTTGGATTTAAGCAGCTCGGCCTCAGCCCAAGTGTGGGGGTCCAGGCTGGCCGGGGGGTCAGCCCGCGCCTTCCTGGCCTCATGTGGGCACGTGGTCTCCCTCAGATCGCCGTTCCCATTGAAGACGTCCACAAGACCCACCTGAGATTCACCTTCCGGCATCGCTCCTCCAGTGACTGTGAGTATCTCCTGTCTTCGGGTCTTCCTCCGCAAGCGTTCCGGCGGGGGCAGCTGTGGGGGGGGCTGCTGGCAGCGCGGAGGCAGCAGGAACAGGAGCGCCCCGTGAGCAGCCCTTGTCCTGTGGGCTACGTCTGGGATGCTGGTTCACGTGGCGGGGCCGGAGGCCGTCACCCCTGTTCTGCCCTGTGCCCGCTGGCCCTTGCATGCCACTGCTCTCTGGGTGCCTGTGCCCACCTTTTGGGAGCCCCCACCCCGCATCCCATGGCGTTGGGCTGCAGCAGGGCCAGGGGCTGCGGCGTGTGGCCAGGGGGACAGGATGCTCCTGGGGCAGGGGGGCTGCTGCCGGTGCCTTCGCGGAGCTGACAACTGGGCGCAATGAGACGTGGTGCGGCACGTCCTGCTGCTGCGGGGACCTTCCCCAGGGCCACCGCTGAGACCTGTGGCTGCTGCGTGGGGATCTGGTCCTGCCTGTCCCGAGCCCTGCCAGCCTCAAACGCTGCCAGCCTCAAACGCTGCCAGCCCCAAACGCTGCCAGCCCCAAACCCTGCCTGCCCCAAACCCTGCCAGCCCCAGCCCTGCCTGCCCCAAACCCGCCTCGTTCCCGCAGCGGCGGCTCCGATGACCGCCTGCCCGGGCAGCGCACGCGGGCGGCTGGTGGCTCCTCCGGCCATGTATCCGCTCACCGCTGCCATCCTTCCCTTCTCTCCCTCTCTGAGATCCCCAAACGGCTGCAGCAGCCGCCTCTCCCGAGCACCCCGGGGACACCGGGGGGTCCCACTGTGCGTGCCACAGCCTGTGGCCTCCGGGAAAAGCAAAGCGATTTCCCCGGCAGCCCCGTCCCTGTGCCACTCCGGCTGCGCTGCCCGTTCCCTGCCCGCGCGGTGGGTCCCGGGGCTCCCCTGAGTCGCTTCCCCGCGCCCGGGTTTGTCTCTCGCAGCCAAAGACAAAAGCGAGCGGATTTTCTCCATGGCTTTCGTGAAGCTGATGCGGCCGGATGGCACCACGCTGCGCGACGGGGAGCACGACCTGGTGCTGTACAAGGTACAGGGGACGGGCAGAACCCCCGTTGGAGGAGGGAGGCTGCGGGTTGACAGCTCTCCTGGCAGCTGCCAGCGTGGGGCCGGGGTCCCATCGCTGCCGGAGCAGCTGTGCCGGTGGCAGGTACCCGAAGTCCCCCAGAGCGTTCCCAGTCCTTCCGTCCCTCCCGTCCTTTCTGTCCGTGAGGGTGGGGGCTCGTGCCGCTGTTCCTGGCACGGCGCGTCTCTGATCTCCGCGCCGCTCCCTCGCGGGTGCCAGCTTTTGTTTGGGAACTTCAACGTGTCTGACTTGGGAGGGAACGTCCCCGTGAAGCTGTTTGCTGCGCTTTACCTGGTTTCACCAGCCTTTTTCTGCCTAAAACTCCTTGGTTTTTCTTCTGCGAGAGCAGAAAGGGAACATGAGGAGGGAAAATTCACTGCTCATTTGGGAAAAACGCCGTCAGCTCGGATGCTGGAGTATGAAAGGCCCCGCGGACGCGCTGCCCCCCCCCTTGCCGCAGTGTGTCCCCCCCCCCAGGCTGAGGCTGGCCAGGGGCACGGGAGGTGCGAGCTGGTCTCCGCTGCACGGGCGAGCTCAGGACCCTTCCTTGGTGTGTTGGCACCACTTTGGCATTCCTTGCCGGCAAGGGAGCTCCAGCCTCCCCAGGAGGTGACCTCCCGCCTCAGCCCCGTGGCTGCTCTGGTATTTAACTGGTTTTCTCTAATTGTCCCTGGTGACGTGACCACAGTTCCTCGAGGCAGCCCCAGCTCCCTTCCCAGGTCCCGCATCTTTTTGGGGTGAGCGGATCTGCCTTCCCCCCGCTGTGGGGGCTGTGCGCCTGGCCTCAGCCAGCGCTTCCCGCGAGCGTGATGCAGAACTCCTCCTCTTCATCGCTGCCTTTGCCCCTTAGCACCCCAATGCTACGTAACATCGTGGCCACAGAGGTGCCCTGGCAGATGGGCTGCTGCCGGCACACCGCTGCACTCGCCATCGTCCCACATCAGGGCTGTGCCATGGGCCTGATGCCGTGTCACCCTGCTCTGCTGCTGCCCCGTGCTTCTGAAGCGGCCCCGCTGCGGGCCGAGCCGCCCGCATGCCCCTGTAGGTCTCTGCTGTCCATCTGTCCATCTGTGCCAGGGCTGCCCCATCCGGCTCCTATGCTGGGGCAGGACTAGCCGCCCTTGAGCCGTTCTTGCTCGGGCACGCTTCTGCCAGTGGGACGGGCTCATGCCCACTCGCCCAGCTGGTCTGTCTCAGTGCCGCACTGCCTCATCCGCCGCTCCTGGGATGCCAAGCTCCCTCCCGCAGGGAACCTGCATGCCCTGCCCTGCCCAGCCTGGGCATGGGGACAGAGCCACGATTTTCTTCCTCAGCAGCTCCTGTGCTTCTGGAATTACCATGTCCCTCCTCCCTGTTCTTTTCCGGCAAAACACCCCAATTCTTTAACTGCTGCCATGGCCTGCAGCACTGCAGCCAGGGTGAGTCCCTGGCTCTCCGGGGAACTGTGCCCCCGTGGTGGCAGAAGCACCGAGCACCGTCGGGATTTGCCGGTGCTGGCTGGGGCAGCGGGATCAAACCCTGCGCACCTCCCTCCCGGCTGCGTTCCCTCCTTACAGGGTCGCTGCTGCCCTCGCCGAACCGGCGCGTGCCCCAGCATGCCCACCCTGCGCAGCGAGGGCTGGCACGCTCTGCTTCATCTTCTCCCCGGCTCACTCCTGCTCTTCCTGGCCAACGCCAAGGCTCGATTCTGGGAGTCAGAAGCTATTTCATCTTTTTTCCCTTGTTTTCCAGGAGAGTGTGAATGACATGCTTTTAGCTGCTCAGACCTCTGGCGCTGGTCGAGAAGCATCTGAAATTAAGCCACTTTGCCCTGCGAGGGCTTTGCTGCCCTCGGGCGAAGCGCAGTGCCTCCCGCGAGGCAGCCGGGCGCTGCGGGCACGCTCAGTGGGGAGCCAAGGGAGAAAAGCCAACAAACAATTTTGTGGTCTTCGTCTGATCTTGTGCAGGAAGGATTTTGTCGTGCGAGGTTGCGGGCAGGGAGGATAAATGCCGTCTTGCCAGGCCGTAAGCGAGCGCTGGGGAGCTGAGGGTGGCACGGCCATGGTCCGTTGTGTGTCCGGCCAGAGCTGGGCACCTGCTGTGTCCCAGTCTTGCAAATGAGCACAGAAGGGTCATTTAGAAAGTCATCCCACTGAGCCCTCCTGGATGTTATGTCATCTTAATTCTGCACCTTAAGAATAGGGACGCAGAGAAATAGGCTGTTTTGCCGCTGCAGAGAGACGCCAGTGTGCCCGTGCCATGGGGTGGGAGCTGCCATGACCTGCACGTGGCTCTGCTGCCCTCCTGGCCCTGCCCCGCTGCCCAAAGCCCCCGCGCAGGGCACTGGATGTGGAGTCAAACTGGAGCCCAGGGCCAGCCCTGAGCCGCGGGGCTGCGCGGGCCGTGCCACCCGGTGCCAGCTGTGCTCTGCCTTGCAGGGCGACAGCCGGAAGCTGGAGGACGCTGGCACGTACCTGACCCTGCCCTCCACTAGGAACCTGTCGGAGCCGAAGCTCCTCTCCGGCTCCTCTTTCCGTGTGAGCGGAGGTGCGTCAGGCTTAACGGTGTCGGCCCGGGACAGCTTCCAAATCTCAACGCTCGTCTGCTCCACGAAGCTGACCCAGAACGGTGAGTCCTGGCTCTCCCTGGGGGTGGCGGCAGGGCTGTGCCCCCGTGCCCGCTGGACTGCGCTTCTACCAGCAACCGACTCTCCCACTGCTGTCTGCTGGCAGCTGAATTTGGGCTCGCACCCATGGCACATGGCACCAGGACAGTGTGCCAACAATGCAGGAGGGCAGGGATGGTGGGCGCTGCGTTACTGTTTCAGCGTGGTCAGGACTGCCATGGCTGTGCCCGGGACAGCGTGATCCCCGGGGCTTCGGGGGGCTGCCGTCCTGTGGAGAGGAGCGGCAGCAAGTGGAACACCTGCGACTGCGGTGGTGCTGCCCTGCCTGCCACCCTGGCCATCTGGGTTCGCTGCCCTTGCCCTGTGGCACTGCTGCCGCGGTGCCCGGTGTCATGCTGCCCAGCACCCGCGCCGCTGGGAGCAGACGTGGTTTGCTGCAGGCTCTGTTTGCGTATCGCTGGGTTGATACCTCCGGGCTCAAATTCAGAGAGTTTCTCGTTTTCTTCTCTGTTTTATTCAGGTTGTCTTTTGGCTCGTCTGCCCCCCGAGCCCTCCTGAGTTGGCAGCAGATCAGTTTGCCAGGGCAGGGAGGAGAACAAACAATAACATGCTGCAAGTGTTTCCAGGCGCTCTCCCGCCTCAGGGGCACGGAGCGGCTGGGGATCCTTGGCGATTTCTTGGCTGGCGCAAACCCTCGCAGATGGTCGTTCATCTGCCCGTGCCCCGGGCGACTGAGCCGCTCTCTCCCACCCGGGAGCCGGAGCGAGCTGCGGAGCGTTGCCATCGAGGGCCCCGTGCCCTTCCTTGGGCCCTTTGCCATCAGGGTGGGAATGGGACCCCCTGTTTTTAAGCCTGCCCTCAGGGAGCTGCGGGGGCTCCCCGAGCGCCTGCGCCAGCTCAGCACGGGTGCGTCCGCCTTTGCGGATGGGATTTTGCCTCGTGCGGAACGGTTTGGGGGGTGGCCGAAGCAAGAGGGGTCGGCAGCCTCGAGCGAGCGCTGGCGACGGTCGGCCCGCGGGAGGGAGGGCCGACGGGGCCGCGCCGTCCTGGTGCCCTCGCGGGCACCCGGCACACGCGCACCTCCTCTGTGACGGGTCTAACCGCACCGCGCTGCGTGGCGGTGCTGGCGGTCGTGCCGTGGCCACGTTTTCAGCACGTGTCTGCGAAAGCCAGGAGGTGACATCTCCAACTGCCTGGAGAGCCGGATGCTGCGCGGGAGCACCGGCACCCGGTGGGCACCATGCTCAGGGGCGAGCGGCAGCGGTGCCCGGCCGGGGGGAGAGCCGGGGCTCCGGGCCGGCGGGTGGAAACACTGCGTTCGGCTCTCGCTGGAGCGCGGCGACGCAGCCGGGGAAGCGCAGCCCTGGCGCGGGGCTGGGGGACCGCGGCCTCGCGGCTCGGGGGACGTGGCGCGCGGGGTGACTCAGCGCTGTTGTGCAGCCGGGGTCTGGGGCCGCTGCGGTTCCGTTAATTCCCTTCCTGAGGCACAACTGCAGCTTCTGCAGTCACAAGCTTTTATTTAGCTGAGTTTCGTGCTTTTATGGTGCTGGAGTCGGGGAGCGCGCCGTGCTGAGCGCCAGTCGTGCCGGGGGTCGGAGGCTGCCGGGGTCCTGGCTGCTCATGGCAGTGCAGTGCCGAGCGCCAGCTGGTGCGGTGCCGAGGCCGCGCTCTGCACGAGCTGCGGCCGCTCCCTGGGAGCCACGGTGGTGGGTTGGCACATGGCCCTGTGCTCATCTGAACGGCAGTGGTGGGATCTGCTTGGCGCAGGATAGGAGCTGCGGAGCTGCTGCCGTGGGTGGGCAGCACAGCTGGGAGCACGGGGTGGGCACCTGGGGTGGGCTCTGGGGAGCCACGAGGGGGCCGTTGCTGGGTCCCAGCCCTGGCATGGTTTAGCTGGTGGAGGGCACGAGTGGGCGGAGGATGGTGACCCGCAACCCCCCTGCCCGAGATCCCTTCTCCGAAAGGTTGGCAGGGAAGCCGCAGCTCCAGTGCCAAGTCCCGCTGTTTCGGCTCTCGGTTTCTCTCCCGTGGGGTGTGAAGCGGACACAGTGCCTGCCTGCGCGGCCGCACCATGGAGTGGCCAGAGCTCAGGCACAACGGACTCGTGGCCAGCGGCGAGCAGGACGGGGCAGCCTTGGGGGGTCGGCGACGTTGGGGTCTGGCAGCAAGTGACACCGGGCTGACCGTCCCCTTCCTCCCGCCCAGTCAACCTGCTGGGGCTGCTGAAGTGGCGCGCCAAGCCCAGCCTCCTCGCCGGGAACCTCCAGAAGCTGATGAACGTGGACGGAGGGGAGGTCATCAAGGTACAGCTGGGATCTTCCCCCCACCTCCTTCTTCCCTCCCCTGCTCCTGCACTCGAGTCTCCAGCCACCCCTGACGGTGGCTCCCGGGCAGGGCAGAGGGATGTGAAAGCTCCCGGGGGCACCAGGGTGTTTGGCAGCCTGGCCGGGTGTGCCAGGAGCAGCTGCCGGAGCCGCACTCCCAGCAGCACCAGGAGCTGTGTGGCCTCAGCACCTTTTCCCCGGGGCAGACACTGCCTCTGCCTGCGGCCATTGCCCCGTCGGCCCCGGGAGCCTCGCTGGGGCAAGCGGGCAGCCGGAGCAGCAGTGCCCGGCTGCTGGCAGGGACTGGGATGGGCAGGAGATGTCAAGTCCTGGCAAAGGGCTGGATGTCCCAGGCTGAGGACGGGCACAGGAGCTCTGTGCCCAGGCAGGTCACTTCCGTGCTCAGGGGTGGGTCCAGGACGACACCGGGAGTCCTCACAGTCCTCTTGTCTCCCCCAGTTCCTCCAGGACACGTTGGATGCCTTGTTCTCCATCATGATGGAGAATTCGGACACGGATGTCTATGACACGCTTGTCTTTGACGCCCTGGTAAGCAGGACCTGCTTCCCCGTGCGCTGAGCATGGGTCTGAGCCCACTGCCCGGTGCGGGTGCCCAGGACGAGCCAAGGTCAGGCTGGGGCGGGTTTGAGATGGGACTTGCTGACCGGACCAGACGAGCCGTGCTCGGAGCTGTGCAGTGGCTCCATCTCCACCATCGTGCCACGGGTCGGTTTCTCCTACTCTGAGACAGGAGCGACCCCAGTGGTGGGAGCAGGGGAGAGTCTGGGTCAGGGCAGCTCTCGTGGCACAGCCGGGGTTGGCGATGGTGCGAGCTCCGTGCAAACTGGCTGTGAAGAGCCCTGCGGCTGCTGGGCTCGAGGCTCCTTTTAGGCTTTCCATGTCTCGGCAGTTGGCCCGTCCTGGCAGGCTGGGCGGGCGATCGGCGGCTCTGGTGGCCTCGACAGCCCCCATGAGGGGCCAATGCACCCCCTGTCCCAGGCATCCTGCTGCCTGCACTGAGCCGTGCCCGCTGCCCGCTCCCCCCAGGTTTTCATCGTGGGGCTGGTGGCCGACAGGAAGTTCCAGCATTTCAACGCTGTCCTGGAGGCGTACATCCACCAGCACTTCAGTGCCACGCTCGCCTACAAGTGCGTACCCGGCGCGGGGAGGGATGGGGCTGGGATGGCGGGTGCCGGGAGGGATGGGGCCGAAGCCCAAGGAGCGCCTGGCAGGCAGGGCAGCATGGCTCAGCGGCTGCCCTGATGGCTGCTTGGCCGAGGCCGGGAAGCCCCCTGAGCCCTGGGCACACGCGTCGCTGTCCTGCAGGAAGCTGCTCTCGGTGCTGACGCAGTACGTGGAGGACACGAGCCGCGGGGAGCCCTGCGAGCCGCTCATGCGCACCTTCAAGGCCTTGGAGTATGTCTTCAAGTTCATTGTCCGCTCCCGGCATCTCTTCTCCCAGTGAGTACCAGCAACCGCTTCCACCGGCTCAGGTGCCGTGCTCTGCTGGGCTGCTGCGCCAGCGCCGCGTGGCTGCAGCACCACTGGAGTGTTGGCCCTGGGGATGGGGTCTGCAGCGGGGAGGAAAGGAAAGGTCCCACGGGGGTCCCTGTGCCATGGGAGCAGTGTCGGTGCTGACTGGTGGTCCTGAGGATGCGGCACTGGCACCTTGACCTGCCCAGTGCTGGTGCTGGTGCTGGCTGCTCAGGTCGGATGTAACACCCAGGGGGGGCACCCGCGGCTCCCGGCACGCTGCGGATGTGCTGCCGTGTTGGCTGGTCCCCAGCCAGGCTCTCCTCCACCACCGCGCTTCCTCTCCCTGAGGTTTCCGGCAGTTTTCTGCTGCACACTGTCCTCCGGTTGCTGCGGTCGTGGTCTGCGCTGTCCTCCGGTTGCACCCCTCCGGTCGTGGTCTGGTGTGGGTGGTGGGCAGCACCGTCCATCTCGGGGCAGGAGAGCTCCCGCGGCACGAGGGGCCGTGGCAGGATGCGTGCCATCGCACAGACCGCGCTCCAGCCGATGGGCGATGTTCTGTAGTGTTTGCAGAGCGCGTTGGCACGAACCAACTGTGGTGTGCTGCCCGTCGGGCTAATGGCTGCTGGTTCCTCCTGCGCGTGCCGGCCAGGAGCCTTGGTGCGCAGTGCTGGGGAGATGGGCTTTGGCACCGGAGCTGCGGCGCTGCCCGCGAGCCCAGCTGCAGTCAGCGGCGTGGAGCCCACCCTTCCTTCCCAGCTGTTCCGGTGGATTCGCTCCATGACTGCGCGGCCAGGCCCTGCCTCGGCTCCCGCTGCCGCACACCGTGGCGCTGGGAAATGCCCGGCTCCTTTGGTGCGGCCGGTGCCAGCACCGTGGGCGCGAGGCCAGGGGCACCTGCAGCCACGTGCCCCCCGAGGCAGGGCTGGTGCTGCCCTGGCCACCCCTGACGGGCGTTTGTCCAACATGCTCTTCAAAACCTTCCACAATGGAGGTGGCAAAACCTCCCCGTGGAGCCCGGTCCCCTGCGGAGCCGGCACGGAAGGGTTTCCTGGCGTCCAGCCCGGTTCTTCCTGCTCCTTCCCAGGGAGCTCCCGTCTGCCTGGCCTGTGCTGCTCGGGAGCTTTTCAGTGGGTTTTTCCTTGGCGAGGAAAACGTTGCGCTTCCCCTCAGCGAGGCTCATCTTCCTACGGAGCAGGGCTCGGCTCCGCTCGGCTCAGCCTGCGGACGGCCACCCTGCTGGCCCTGGCACCTTTGGGTCTGCCAATGGCGTGACCCGCCAGCCTCCCTGCTCAGCACTGGCATTGCTGGTAGCGGGTGTGGGTGGCAGCAGGTGTGGTGGCAGTGATTGGGGCAGCGGGATCTGTGCAAGGACCACCCTGGCACACCGGTGGCAAAGCCACATGTCATTGTTGTTGGGTTCCTATGAATCCAGCGGTGCCCACGGCTCCCAGACCTCACCCGGACGGCTCTCGCGCTTCAGCTGGTCACTCGGCTTTAAATCATTCCCAATGCGCTGCAGCAAAACTGGAGGCATTGCAACCCCTGCCAGGGCTGGGGAGGGGGTGCCCAGGCCAGACCCCCCCGGCTTGTCCTGGCTCAGCGACTCCCCGCACTCGGCACAGGCTCTAAAGGGGCTTGTAAGAAAGAGCGAGATGTTTCACCAGGGCATGGAGTGACAGGGCACGGGGCAACGGCTTTAAACTGGAAGAGGGCAGATTTCGATGGGATCTAAGGCAGAAATTTTTCCCTCTGAGGGTGGTGAGGCACTGGCACAGGTTGCCCAGAGGAGCTGTGGCTGCCCCATCCCTGGCAGTGTTCCAGGCCTGGTTGGATGAGGCTTTGGGCAACCTGGTGTAGTGTAGGGTGTCCCTGCCCATCACAGGGGGTTGGAACTGGGTGGTCTTTGAGGGACCCTGCTGAGCCAAACCCTCCTGAGACCCTGTGATAAGTGGTGTGAGGGGCTGGGAGCCTCCACGGCTCCTTGTTGCTGCCGAGGAAAAGGTCAAAATTCCCCCGCTGGGCACCTCCAGAGCTCTCGTGGGACCTGGTTTCATCTGTTCCCCGTGGGCACGGAGTTCCTGTCCTCATCTGTGTGACGGGCAGGCGTGGGTGAGCCCGGCCGCGCTGCTGAGCAGGAGTGGAAAACAGAAAGCAGGACCCATCGGAGTTCCCAGAAAAAGCAGGTTACGTTCCTCTTTCATTCCGAGCACGCGGCACCGAAAGCCGAAGCATCCCAAGGGAGCGGCAGGAGGCGAGGGCCCCTGGCACGTGGCATGGCACGTGGCATTGCCAGCGGCACTGGGAAAGCAGCACCATGGCCCCGTGCTGCGGGGCCGTGGGTTGGCAGGCGGCTGTTTTCCAGAGGGCAGAGCGAGACCCCCCGAGCTGTGCCGCCTCCGCCCGAAGGCCCCGGTGCCACCCCGAGGGGCCAGGACAGTGTCGGTGACAGTGTCGGTGATGGTGTCGGTGTCCCTGGTGCTCTGCGCCCCGCTGGCAGGGAAGAGCTGGGTCGGGTTCCCGGCACTCCCAGGGGTTCTGCCCCTCACTTTGCGGTCTGCCAGCGTGCCCTGTCTGTGTGTCCTGCCTGGTCCGTGTCCCTGCCAGCCCTTCCCAGGGTCTCGGTTGTGCCAGGGCCCTGGGGTGCTCCAGCACCAGATCGAGGTCCCTACCTCCTCGTCAGGGATGAGAATACAGAGCGAATTCCCCGGCTCACAGAGCTTCTGGCAGAGAAAATTAATTATACGGAGCATTTGTAAACAGCCCCGTGAATTCGTTTGCGTCGGAATGAAGACATCCCTGAAGACATTTAGTGGTTTTATTCATCTTCCCTTTATCTCAGTGATCTTAACTGCGAAGTAACATGGAATCCTCAGATCGTCTAAATACTTTAAACGCTGCTACAATTTGTAGACGGTCTATAATTTAAAGAAATTAGATTGTAATTATAATAAGTTCCTGCAGATTGCTGTATCTATTTGATTATGTGTGGTACCGCTGGCATCAGCCGAGCAGCTCAGGCAGCTGCTGTGACAATCCCGGCTCGCTGCGAGGATGATCCCGGCGCGCCCGGCCGGCGCGGGGCTGGACGTTCGTCGCACGAGCCCCTTCGGCAGCTCTGTGGCCGCTGCGCGGGGAAGGGGCTCCCCGGCTCCCCTCCTGCCTCGGGCTGGATCCTGGCACCAGCCGTGGGAGTTCTGCGCCCGGAATGTGCTTTCCTGCAGGAACGTGCCCCAGCCCTCACTCTGCAGGCAGAGCCGTGGCGCATCTCCAGCCACCTGCCTGGGCAGCACCATGGCATGCGGTGAGCAGCGGAGCCCCCCGAAGCTCCCTGTGCCCTTCCCTCTGCCACGGTAACCCTGACTCCCCTTGGAGCCACCCTGGCACCCACGTGGCTCCATCGCCGCAGGGGGGAACCTGGGGCTTCGATGGCCCGGTGACATGATCTCCTGCTCGCTGCTTCCTCCCCGCCAGTTCCTCTGGCCACTTCTGCTTTTCAACTGGCGCCGAGGGTGGCACCCAGCACGGTTCTCCCAAAAGCGCTCGGCGTTACCCAGGGGCTCTCCCCGTGCGGGGGGCTGGGGCCGCTCTCGCCAGCGGCCCTCCGAGGCCACCCGCTTCCCGGCTCGCAGCCCCCCTGCCCAGCCCTGCTCAGCACCCCGCTTCCCGCAGCTGGCCCCTGCCCTGGCAGCACCCCGGGCTCCGCCACTGCTCCGCTCGGCCCCTCTCCGGTCCCCGCCGCAGCCCAGCACCCCGGCCAGGAACGGCCCCCTGCCCACTGCGGCCCCATAGCCGGTCCCTCGTGCAGCCGGGGCCCCTGCAGCTGCTGAGCATCCCCACCAGCCCCGCTCCTGTGGGGCCTTTGCCGGGGTCCCCGGGGTCCCCAAAGGCTGTCACAGCTGCGGCGGAGCGAGCTCGAAAACCTGTGCCAACGGCTGGTTGTGAGCGGGTGCGTTAAAAAGAGGGACGGTGAAAAATCCAGCAAACCACTGGAGCATGATGGTCGCTGCGCGGCGGCGCGGCTGTGAGAGTAAAAGCGGTGCGTGGGCATTCTGCTCCTCCGGCTTGCTGGGGCACACACGGACCCTGACTCAGGGCTGCGGGGAGGGGGCTGCGGGGGCTCCCGCCGTGCGGTGGCTTTTAGCAGCGGGAATGAGGGGGGCACCTTCCTTGGCGCCCTTGGGAGTCGGTCCAGGGCTGTAACGCAGCTGCTGCTCAGCCCCACATCTGTCTGTCTGAGCACATCTGGGACACCGCGGGCGGAGCGACAGGGTCATTACGGTGAATGTATTTTCACGATTTTGCGTTCGGTTGGCGGCGTTGGAATGTTCTCACGGTTTTACACCCGTCGGGGCTAAAACTCCGCACGTGTTCGGTTCGTTCTGCGACTGGTCACACAGGGCGTGTTGGGGCTGGAGGCGTGGGAGGTTTCCTGCTTGGGTGGGGAGATACCAACCTCCTTTGGGAGGACTTGGGTGTAAAAAATAATGTAAAATAGTCTATTTGAATAAAAAAAAAGAGTATATATGTGAGTATGTGTAAGCAATGTATATAAGTACTGTATGAGGGCAGTCAGCAGTCTTTAATGTGGGTAATTCTGCACATCTGAAGCTTCTGGATGGTCCCAGGGCCGGGGCAGTGGCCGTGCCAGGGCAGCAGTTGTGCTGGGGCAGTGGTTGTGCCGGGGCAGTGGTCGTGCCGGGGCAGTGGCCATGCCAGGGCTCGTTGCTAGACCCAGATATGGAAAATGGTCCCTGAGGAGCATAATGGCAGCAGCAGCTGCCACCCGTGGTCCCCAGTGCAGCGGTTGCCCGGTGTAGCGGCGGTGCAGAAGGTGCCCGGTGCAGCGGCGGTGTGGTGACTCTGGCTCTTGCAGGCTCTACAAGGGGAAGGAGACGGCCGAGTTCCAGCGCTCGCTGCAGCGGTTCTTCCTCTCCCTCAACCAGCTGATGAAGTCGCCGCTGGAGGGTCCCACGCTGCTCTCCCAGGTACGGCGGGGGCCAGTGCTGTGGGGGGCTCAGCTCCAGTGCGTGGCTGGCCGGCCGGTGCTCTGTGGGGGTGACACCGGCTGTGCCCGTGCAGGGTGACTCCAGCTGTCCTGCACGCAGACCTGCTGGCGCGTGGGGCATCGGAGGGAGCTGCTACCCTGCGCAGTGCTTCGCTCCCCCCAGGGACCCCTGTTGTGCCCCTGGTGCAAAGCCCCCCGGGGCTCCAGACCGCAGAACCCCCTGTCGTGCCGGTGCCAGGGGCTGCGGTGCAGTTGGGGTCAGCATCTCAGGCAAACGCTCTCCCGGCCGAGTGTGTGCTGGTGCTGGGAGAAGGGGGTG
This sequence comes from Tauraco erythrolophus, assembly GCF_009769465.1. NCBI lineage: Eukaryota > Metazoa > Chordata > Aves > Musophagiformes > Musophagidae > Tauraco > Tauraco erythrolophus. Next base: position 156,641 of record NW_028238631.1, on the reverse strand, counting down.
TCGGGAGGGCTCTGGGGCTCATCCCTGTCCTAGCGCTGGCCTCACCCCGCTCCCTGCACCCCAAGAACAGGCTGGCACGGGGGGTCGGGGAGCAGGAACAGTGCCCTTTGCGCTGCGGGTCCCTGTGGGCACGACTGCGTCCTTCACCGGCTGCCAGTGCTGAGGTCCTCCGGCCACTGGTGTGATGGTGCCGGCAGCAGGAGCTGAACTGGTGCGTCAGAGCTGCGCGCACCCTGCGAAGTTGGGTAGTGGGAGGAGGCAGGAGCCGGTGCTGGGGCTCAGTCGGTCTCACTTGGATGCTGTGCTGGGGTGAGGATGAGGCCATGCTCGGCACACACGGTCTCCCAGCTGGAGAGAGGCACTGCTGGGTGCAGGCGGGACCTCGTTGCGGCTGGGACGCGCGGTGCCCTGGGACATCCGGCAGCTGCTGCTCCTGTGTTCCATTATCTGATGGCATCCTCAGATAATCCCTTATAAACTGATATAATTAAAAAAAAGTAGTTGGGAGGCCAACATGACAGCTTCTCATAGATTCATAGATTTCTAGGTTGGAAAAGACCTTAGAGATCATCGAGTCCAACCATCCCTAATCCCCATTAAACCATATCCTCAAGTAGATCATCCACCCTATTCTTAAACACATCCAGGGATGGGGACTCAACCACCTCCCTGGGCAGCCTGTTCCAGTGGCTGACAACCCTTCTCTGTGGAGAGGAGATGCCTCGTCCCTCCCAACCCCCTTTCCCGTCTGACCATTACCGTTATTCTGGTTTCTATCCCAACACCGTTGCTCTGGACACTGCTGCGGTAATGTGATGCACTGCAGCGTTACCAGCTGCGGCGCGTTCGCCTCGGTGATTTCTGCGTCACTCAGCACCTCATCCAGGTCTGCAGAAAATAATCCTTGCAAACACATCCAGGGCATAGATTCCACTGCCCAGGGCAGAGGGGCAGGTCTGCCCGTGCCCCGCTGGAAAAGGCACCCCAGCAGCTGCCCCGCAGCCGAGATCGGGGACAGCGGTGGTGGCAAATGACAGCTGTAAGGCACGTGCAGTGCGGCGGGGTCTGCCACGGGGCACCGATGGCACAGCTGACTCCGCCAGCTGCCCATCCGAAGCGTTGGGGAGGAGGCAGAGGGCTGTTGGGAGTGGATGAAGCCCATGTCTGGGAGCTGGCCGTGCCGGTGTCCGGCCGAGGCGTGGGGGGACACGCGTGTGCTGCACCCTGAGGCTGCAGCCTGGCAGCGCGTGGCATGAATTGGGCAAGACGAGGCTGCGGTTGCCTCCGCTGGGCCGGCGTCTTGGCGCTGTGGTGTCCAGGCGAGTCCCTGCGGCACGGCCCGCAGTGGCTGCCCGTTTCGGCAGGGAGACTTTTCCAGCGGTGGCACTACTGCGGTCCCTCGGGAGCGCTCAAGGCACGGTGGGCGCACACATCGGTAAGAAGCAGACTTGGTAGAAAACAGCATTTCCTACGCGCCGTCGCACGCTGGGGCGTCAGGGCGAGATCCCTCAGTCCGGGATGAGGAATCGCCCTCTGCCCTCTGCCCAGAGCAGCCTGCAGGGAGCCAGGATGAGGCTCGGGAATTTGCCCATCGCTGCCGCCGCTGCCCAGTTTGCAGAGTCTGACCGCGCGTTCTGCTGGAAACGGCTGAATTCTGCAGTGGGATCTCCGCTGCCGAGCGGGAGCGTTCCCTGTGAAAACGGCTCCTCTGGTGGCTGTTACTTTGTCAGAGAGAGCGGGAGAGGTTGCAGCTCTCTGGCAGACCTGTGCCCTTCTCTCCAGGGGAAATGTGCCCCTTGGAAGCCCCCTGGGCTCTAAACTGGGGATTGCTGGAGGCTCGAGCAGGTCCAAGTGCGGGGACCACACTCCCTAGTGGGCTTCATTCTTGCATAGTAGCAGGACATGGTCTTTCAGGGGGACTTTGCCGCTGCTCCTGTCTCTCCTGGGCATGAATACCTGGATTTCAGGTTCTCGTCCCCAGGTCACTGGCTGGGTGGTGGCCCCTCGGAGGTGGCAGCTTGTTCCATCAGAGTGGGGCAGCATCGGGGCTGTTTCTCACTGACCTCCCCCAGGTCATTTTTGGTCATTGCCTCCCGACTTTGAAGTTGACAGTTTTGTTAATGCAGCTCGTGTTTGACGCTGGCACAGGTTGCCCGGAGAAGTTGTGGCTGCCCCATCCCTGGAAATGTTCCAGGCCAGGTTGGATGAGGCTTTGGGCAACCTGGTGTAGGGGAGGGTGTCCCTGCCCATGGCAGGGGGGTTGGAACTGGGTGATGTCTGAGGTCCCTTCCAACCCAAACCATTCTGTGATTCTAAGCTGAGTTTTGAGGTGGGACCAGGGTGCAGACTTACTCAAACACATCGAGTTGTGCCGCTGCCGAGGTGCTGAGCGCGGCGGAGCCGAGCATCACGCTGCTCCAGGGACCCAGCCTGGTGCTCCGGAGCAGCCGGAGCTTCTCTGGAGGTGCCATGACGGTTCCCTTGCGCCCACTGGCATGTGGGTGGGTTCTGCAGGACACCCCTCCGCCAGCTGGGGAGACGTGGGGCACAACGCGTGTGTCGTGGCCAGGCTGACCTGCTCTCCCACGAAAACTCACTCAGAGGGGCTGGTCCCCGGGGCTGGGGGAAGGACGTGGTCAGTTCTGCGGTTACCTTGGCAGGGGCAGCGAAAGCCAGAAGCAGTTTCTGGGAGAAATCCTTTCTGAGACCTAGACACGGGTATTTAAAACTCTTGTAACACTGGAAAAACTCCTGAGGAGTGGGAAAAATTCTGTATTAGCTCATTTTTCTAGAAGGTGAATCCGCTGACCTTGCCAGCTGCAGAACAAAGAGGCTGACCGCTGGTCCCGGCTCGGTCGTGAAGGGTTGCAATCAGTTTGGAGTTAAAGGACGGCAGCGTAATTAACGTTAATCAGTCCGGCTCTACTAAGCGTGGAGTTTAATAAAAAAAAAATAAAAAATTTAGCTGTTACTTTTTTGAAGTTACAAATGTGACCGACTAAGATAACTGACATAACAGGCGAGACTGTGTGGCTCCATACGGCGCTCTGATTTAAAATTGGCATTGTGGGAGTTTGTTAAAATAACTACTTTTAATCTCCTTAATGTATATCTTCTCAGTTCTAAAAAGAGGAATTACAAATGGAGAACCGTTGTGCAGGGATGGGCATTTCTTTTGGGTCCCAGGGGGTCTGGCTCTTGGTCCCTGGATTTCTACACAAGGAGGCATTAAGCGGATGGAGCCGGAGGGGCACGCGGTGGGCAGGAGGCTGCTGGCGGGTGATGCACGCGGCCGTGCTGCCCTCAGGTGCAGCAGGTGCCTGGGCATCGGAGAAGGGTTTGCAAGAGCTGCAGGAGTGACTCGGGGGGTTTTGATGGAAATCAACACTGTTTCGGTCAGCTGGGAGAGGGTAGCAGAGACGCCGACCACGGTCCGAGCAGACGCTGCTGGAGCATCACCATGTGCCACAGGCACAGCCGAGTCCTGCGCAGGCGCCGGAGCTCACCGTGCTCGCTGGGAGCGCGGTGCTGGGCAGCAGGACGGGCGGCTGCTGCCGCAGGAGCCGGGTCTCCAAGATGAAGTGTTCAGTCACACCTGGAGGTCTCCAGAGCAGCCTGGCTGCCCCGGCTCGGGCCGAGGGCCCACCCTGCCCGTTCCTGCCCGGGCATGGGCAGCGGCTGCCCAGAGAGGGTAAGAGCTGAGTAGAGGTTTGGGCCCCACTGCGGGGTGCTCCCAGGGCGGACCCCTCCAGCCTGTGCCCCTGATCCCGAATTCACTGTGGCCTGGGGACACGTCCAGGATTGAGTTGCCCGGGCACTTTTTAAAAAAGCGTGAACTTGCAGTGGGCACCGGTCTCTCAGACTCTGACGGTAACTCAGAGGGAGATGATGGACTCGATGCCGAAGCCACTGGATAAAAATTTCCTGGAGCTGAATGGCATCACGGTCAGCCCCGTGAGGATCCACAGGTGAAGAACCTCCTGAGACCAGTGTTGAAGGGCAGGAGGGTGTGAAGACCAGCCTGGCACCTGGCTGCACTGGGGCTGGGGGTCCCCGGTGCCGCTGCCAGCACCATTGGGAGCCTGAAGGACCGGCTATCCCGGCAAAGCGGGCACCAGCACAGCTCCGCGAGTTGTCTCTGCTGCTTAGCCCCATCACAGATGTAACGAAGTGATTCGAACACAGAGCGATTTGCAGTCGGTGTGTTCGCTGTTCCAAACCCAAAGAGCCGTGTGTCCCACCCTCGCAGCTCCCAGCGAGGGCACGGAGCCGGGCCGCAGTCCCGAGCCTCCGAATGCCGGCGGCCGGGAGCGGTGCTGGAGGGTTTGACAACACGGCGAGGCAGGGACCGTGCGCCGACCATCGCGTGGTCGGAACTTACGTGGTTTGGAAGCAGAAGCTGTGGACACTTGTTCTTGTGTGACCACCGTGGTGCCGGGTGCTTTGCTTGGCCAGAGGAAGCTGCTCCCGGCCGGACGCCCCTTCCCAAGGCTGATGGCCGCGGGCCAGGCTGAGCGCGGCGCTGTGTTAACGAGAGGGACAGCTGGACGCGGACGGTGCCGACTCAGCACCCACGGCCTGGAGGGGGGCCGGAGGGACCCGGTGGTGCCCGTCTGTCCATCCTGCCCTGCGGGTGCACGGCGGCCAGCGTAGAGCCAGCTCCCTTGTCTCTTTGCAGGGAGCAGCGCTGAAGTACCTGCCTTCCATCCTCGAGGACGTATTTGGAATCTTCGACTCCTCCATGCTGGGGTAGGGTCCCCGTCGCCCCTGTCCTTCCCAGCCCCGCTCTGCGACGAGCTCAGTGCCTGTGGCCACTGCATCTGCCCCGCTCCCATCCTGCGGTGACCCCCTGGCCTGGAGCTGCTGGCAGGGACAGGGGCTGATGGCATCAAGCCAAGGGTGAGGGCAGGCGGGCAGGTTTGGGTTTCCTGACACCTGGGAATAGCCTCCTTGTCCTCTTCCAAGTGCAAACCCAGCTCGATTTCAGTGGTAGCCTGCACCGAGCAGTGGCTGAGCCTGGAACCCGCAGTCCCAGCCAGGTCCATTCTGGGAATTGAGGCAGGGAGTTCACGCCAGGTGTCTCCTCGCAGCCACCTGTGGTGGGCACAGGCTACCCAGCCGCTCGGTGTGGTGGGGCTGTCCTGCCCCACTCCCCCCCACAGCTCTGCCCTCGCCAAGCAGCTCCCCCCCCATCCCTGCCCCTCCCGACTGGACCGCGGGGCGATGGGCGCCCCACTGCCCTGCTGCTGCCTTTGGCTTCTGCAGGAGGACGGGGCTGCGGGTGCCCGGAGCTGCAGCACACGTGGGGCACGTGCAGCCCCGTATTTGACGCTCCTTAAATCCTCTCTCCTGGACGCAGGGCCCTGCTGCGGGACTTCATCGGGAACCTGCCGCCCCAGCGCCTGCTCAGGCAGAAGCTGCAGTCCCTGACCGACATCGTCAACAGCAAAGTCTTCCAGTCCTACGGTGAGGAGGGGACCGGGGGTCCTGGCAGCACGTCCCTGCTGCAGGGGCCCCTTCTCTGCCCCTGGGGCAGCCCCGGGCAGCTCTGCCGAGAGAGGCCGGCTGCAGCCGGAGCCGCGGGCACGATCCTGGCACTGCCCGCAGTGCTGCCAGGCTGCGTGGGGAAGGGCAAAGCAGGCACGGCGACACGCAGTCGGTGTGAGTGTGGCTTAGGAGCGGTGCTCGGGGAGGGTGTCAGGCTGGAGGGATGTGCCCAGGAGGATTGCCCAGCTCTGCCCAGGCTCCGGTGCTTTTTGACATTCTCAGGAGTAATCTTGGTGATGGAAAAAAGAGTAACTTGGTGAATGCTGCCCTGCAAGGCAGGAGTGACTGGAGGCACGCTGGAGGGCAGGCTCGGGACTGAAGATAGTCTCAGCGAGCGGGAGGCAAGGTTCTCGAAGATGCAGACCGTGTTTAAGTGAAAAACAGTCACGCGACAGCGATCGCTAAGCAAGCAGGCGACGGGGCGCGGGGCGGCGGCAGCGCTGCAGGAGGGTCTGGGGCCGGGGAGCAGAGGGGCTCGGCGATGCAGCCCCACGGGGAGAGCATCCCTCGGAGCCGCTTGGCGTCCCGAGGCCTCGGCCGGGCTGACTTCCAGCTGCGGCTCTGGGTGGCACAGGAAACTTGGGGCTGGTCTGCAGGAAGCCCAGAAGGAGGCAGCGAGAGAAGCAGAGCTTAGAAGATGGGGAGGAAGAAACGGCCGAGGGTCTCGCAGGAGGAAAGGGCACGGAGCTTCCAAATGTCCACATGACGTCTCCAAAGAGAAGGGGAACAGGCTGCCCTGGGAAGCGGGGCCGGGGGCTCAGGGGAGCTGGGCGGCAGCTCAGTTGCGGACAGCAGGAGCCGTTTGTGTCTCTGCCCATGGAGACTTCGAGAGACAGCGACGTGGATGTCTGTAAATCAGCCATTGAGTGCGGGGGGCAGGTCACCTCCCGCCGCCCGCTCCAGCTCTGCTCTGAGCCACCACGACCCCACGAGCGTTCCCCGCATCCCTCCCCACATCCCTGTGACCATTCCCTGCATGCCTCCCTGCATCCCTGTGAGCATTCCCTGCATCCCTCCCCACACCCCTCCCTGCATGCTGCCCTGAGTCCTTCCCTGCATCCCTGCCCACGCCTCCCAGGAGAGGGTACGACGCTGCTCCTCTGACCCCACTGTGGCAGACGGTCGTGCCAGCAAGAGAACAGCAGAGCAATGTTTTTCCGCGCTTCCCTTCCCCTTGCTCCCGCTTCGGCGGTGCCATTGTCGTGCTGAGCAGCAGCGTGAGCCGTCGGCGCAGCGCGGTGTCACAAGGGCCAGCCCCGGAGAGAGACAGTGACATGTAGGAGAAGAGCCTGGGTTTTCCATACGTTCAGCACTAGAGACTCGAGTTTATCTCGATGGTGCCCAGTTTGAAAAGTCTCCGTCTATTTAGTTAAATCCTGAACACCTTTGCCAGGGCGGAGAAGCACAACAAAGTCCGTTGGCAGAAGCAGGGGGGGCTCAGATGAGGCTTTTCTGGTTTAGTTTAGTTCAGCAGAGAGGCTGTAACAGGATGTGACGAATTCCCTGTGTTGGAGCCTTTCCACCGGGATTTAACGTTTTTCCCCAAACCCTGCTCCGTGCCATGAGGAAGCTGACAGCTCCATGTCTGTGGGTCACAGCCCAGCCCAGGTGTTGTGCTGCTCCTCTCCGTCCCAGTGCCCCCTTTCCTACCTGGTCCTCTCCTGTGCCGACATGGTGCCAGTGCGCCTGCCAACGCCGGCGCCTCCGTGTCTGCCCCGACAGAGTGCCGGGAGCTGCTGCTGCAGATGGCAGTGCCCATCCTGCGGGAGCTGATCGAGAAGGGGGAGGAGGAGGACGCCTGCATCGACCTGCTCAGCACCATCCTGGAGGTGCTGTACAAGGCCCAGAAGGTAAAGCCCGTCTCCTCTGCTGCCTCCTTTTCCCTCTCCGGTGATCCCCTCGGAAGTGAGCTGACCAAACCCCCCCGAGTGGGGCTGAGCACACGCCACTGGCCACAGTATGGCTGGGGCTGGTCCGGGTCCATCCAGAGTCCGAGGGGCTGCTGGTGCCCACCGGGGTGGGAACCTGCCCAGCGGGCGGTGAAAACCATTTGATTTCCACCGCAGTCGGTGCCCGGCGGGTTCCCTCCGCCCTTACGAGTGGGGAAGGGGCCCCGAGCCGCGGGACGGCACCGACCCAGGGCGTGCACGGGGTGTGCAGCCGGCCATGCCCCTCGCTGTCCCGGCTCCGCAGGCGCCGGAGCAGGGTGTGGGCAGGGGAGGAGGCGCGGGCAGGGGTTGCTGCTGCTCCTGGGGCAGTGCTGCACTCCGAAATTAGCCGTGATGGCCTAAAGGGGAGGCAGGGCACCCCACAACAGAGACCCAACGTGCCTGGGCATGGGGAGCCCCATGCACCTGCTTCCCCCCATGTGCCTGTGGGAGCCTGCCCGCCGGGGCCGGGCACCGGAGCAGTGGTTGCGGTAACAAGCAGCCCAGCTGCAGGTCGGGCTGGGCGGTGGGTGGTGGGCGTCCAGCCAGGCACGGTGCTGCTGCTGGTGCCTGGCGTGCCCCAGGCTGGCCTCCAGTGGGACGGTACCATCCTGGCCGGGCATCAGCCTGACTTTCCGGGCACCACCTGTTGCAGAGAGCGGAGGAGCTGCGAGCGCGGCACGGCGCAGGCGAGGGGCGGCACAAGGACCGCAGGGACGCGGAGCTGGTGAGTGCCTCTCCAGCAGGATTTGGGCTTCGGCACTTGGCAGATGGCAGGAAGGAGCTGGGCACTCCTGCACATTTGGGAAGGGCTCGCCTGTGTCTCACCACCGTGACGAACCTGGAGCCAATGCGCGGAGCTGGGCTGCCGGCAGGGATGCTGTGGTGATGGTGGGAGGCCGGGGGTCTGCGTGGCCCTGGGCTTGCGCTGGGCTCCCAGTGCCCCGTGGCCACCCTGGGGCGGGGGTGTCTGTGCCCAGACCTTCACCCAGTTCCCCTGCAGCCTCAGTACTTTGGGCAAGGAGCAAGCGAGGTCTTGCGGCTCTCAGGGGACATCAGGGCTGTGGGGTGGCCTGGCAGCATTCCCAGATGTCCCAACAGTGTTCCCAGCATGGCAGCTGAGGGATGTGTGAGGCATGCCAGCGCTCCAGAGCTGGCTCACACTGCGTTACGGCCCCGCCAGTGTGCCGGTGGCCCTGCCTGGCCCCGGCCTCACTGCTCCCCAGCAGCTGGAAGGACGGAGCCTGGGCTTGCGGCACGGGAAGCAGTGTACAAGAGACATCACACAACCAGTGACGGCCGGCAGCCCCGGCAGCATGACCTGTGGTCACGGCTCTCCTGGTATGCTCTGCCCCGGCATCACGGTGTTGGGACTGAGCACATCGGAGTCACAGGTGTGAGCACAGCCCTCGCACAGCCACGCTGGCAGCACCTTCCCTGGGTCATCCATCTCCTCCCGTGGCACAGGAGCGCGGCATGCTGCATGGTGCAGGATGCTGGGTCACGTCGCTGCGGTGCCAGGCTGATCTTCCTGGCAGGGCCAGGCGTGTCCATACCTGGTAGCTGACCCCCTTTCCCTGTGCTGCCTGGGTGCTGCCCTGTGTTCCCTGCCTTCCTGCAGCCAGCAGTGGGCTGTGTCCCTGGGCCACTGGCGAGCCCATCACCATCTCTCCCTGCAAGCCCCAGTCTCCCCACGGCGGGGCTGAGAGCCTGGAGGTCGCATGGCAGCTGCTGGCGGCAGCCATTCCTGCAACATTTTGGGAAAGCGCAGGATCTGTGCCTCAGCTCTGCAGGATACCTCCTCCATTTCCGTCCTTTCTAGGCTGGTCTGTGCTTTGGGGTCCCTTTGTGGGAGCCCTGGGAAGTCCAGATGTCACACCCGCAGCACAGTGACCGGCGCTGTGGAAGCTGAATTAGATGCATGGCACCGTGTCCTTTTCAGTTCCCGTGGCTCCGGGACGCCCAGGCAATGGCAGGGAAAGCTTAGAAGTTGTGGTTGAAATGTCTCTTTTTGGCCTTAACTGTTAAACCCGAAAGCCCCGGGAGCCGATGGTCAGGGTGCTCACGGGGCAGGATCCTTCTCTTGTTTCGACCCTGTCTGAGCTGAAACCCACCTTTGCCTGCGGAACCGCCTGCTCTGGGCACAGCTCTGGCGAGCGCCGACACAGCTCTCCCCGTGTCCCCCGCGGCTTGCCTGGCTTTGCCCAGGAGGTGCCCAAGGCCCAGCTGTGCAGGGACCCCGAGCTCCGTTTACACCGGAGCACATCGCCGTGTTCCAGCTGCAGCTCCCACTGCTCGCCCTGGCCCTGCCAGCCCCGGCGCGTGATCGAAGGAGCCGGACTTGCTGTGCTGGAGTGGACAAGACTTTATTTCAGTATTTCATATAAATCACAACTCTAAAGAGTCAGCTCGTGATTTCCCATCTCCCGAGGTGCCAGGAGCCTGTCCCTCCTGGCAGCGTGTCCCTCCTGGCAGCGTGTCCCACCTGGCAGCTGCCTGGCCCCACGCTGAGGATCCCTGGCACAGGGCTCGTCTGGCAGCCACAGCACCGCACAGCTGGAGCTGCAGAGGTGTTGGGGCTCGTCCCACGGTCACCGTCTCCCGTGGCTGGAGCAGAGCCGCTTCCTCGCCGCTGCACGGGGCACTGCGGAGTGCTGAGGAAATTGTGCCCTCAGCCCCGGCTCCCGCACCTTCTGCCAAGAATAACTGCAAACACTTTGCCATCCCCTTGCCTGCTTTTTTTGGTGAGCCGCGGTAATTGCGGCGGTGCCACGGGGCCCATCGTGTATGGGCCGGGAGGTGGTGTGCCCCCAGCCCAGCCTGCCAGCACCAGGTGCCTGCAGGGTCTGGGGACCACGTGCCGGCTCTGTGCCACAGGGGCAATTCCTGCCAGCTGCGGTGATGGTGCTCTGCCTGTGCCCTCCCTCCCGGCACCGTGGCTGGCAGCGCCAGGCGCTCAGGCACGGCTGTGACACCTCTTGCCTTGCAGGTGAAGGTGAAGAAGCACATCCAGCTGATCCTGGAGCAGCTGTTGCACACCGTCAATCGAAGGGTGATCGTCCTGGACCGGGAGAACGCCCTGCGGGTGAGTACTGCCACCGCCACCTCGCGCTGCGCCGGGCATCGGGGCCGCGCCACTTCCCGCGGCTGCCTTTGGGTGACGCGGGAGATGCGAAAGGCAACGCTGATTTGGGAGTCCAGGAGCGGGTGACCAATGCTGCTCCTCATCTGGCACTGCAGCCCGGTACCCAGGCTGGGGCTGGACGTGCAGGTGTTAAACACAGCTGGATGCAGGAGAAAGCCCAAAAGGGAGGGGGAGCTATGCCAGGAGCGGGTCTGGGGCAGGGGGTATGTTGGGAGCAGCAGGCAGCGTTCATGGTGCGGGCAGCCTCTTTTGGAAGCAGATGAGGGGTTTGGGCTGCCTTCTCCAGAAAACCAGCGGCTGGACCCGGCGAACTGTCACAACTTTACATGCCAAGAACTTGTGGGAGGAATGTGCTGGGACACCAGTGCCAAGGGAGGGGCACGCAGGGCAGAGCGCTGCCCGGCCAGAGCTCCACGCAGAGCAGCTGCACCGGGCATGATGAGCTGACCATGAAGGAGGGGGAACTGTGACCGGCGTGGGGCTGCGGGCACCTGATGCGGACATGGTGGCAGTCCCAGTGTGCTCAGTTGGGCAGCGAGGTGTGGGCCTGACAAGCTGCTCCGGGTCGCAAGGGTGAGCAAGGAGCTGTGTCTGACCACGTTCCAGGAGCCCGGAGCGAGCGGCAGGGCCGTGCAGCAGTGGAGAAGTGCCGTGCCATGGGGAAGCGCCATGCCGTGCCATGCTGCGCTGCGTGCCGTGCCATGGGGAAGCGCCGTGCTGTGCCATGCTGCGCTGCGTGCCGTGCCGCTCTGCGTGCCGTGCCTGGGAAGGTGTGGGCATCCGGAATGGCAGCTCAGCCCTTTGCTTGAGCCTTCTTGGGATAAGCCTGCAGGATTGCCATCCTGTTCTTTGCTCTCATTAATAAGGACCTAACTGAAGTGAGGTGGTAAAGCCAGTGGGCAGGAGATGTAACTCCGGCAGGAGACGCGTACAGGGTTGTGTTTGGTGTCATCTTGCGTTTAGCCTTTGTTCCTGGGCTGCGTGACTCAGTGCCAGGGGAAGCACGAGCAAAGAGGGCCGTTGGGTGCACCCTGCCAGGCTGCAGCAGGCGAGCAGGGGGTGCTGGGTGCCGACGCGTGGCCCCGTGCACGGTGCGGGAGAAGGGAGCGATCCTTTGGCTGCGCCTCACTCCCACTGCTCAATCCGCTTCCCTGCTGGGCGCCAGAAACGCCGTCTGGCAGCTTCTCCAGCGTCGTTCATTGTTTCCGTGCCGCTGCCGCAGTCCCCATCCATCCTGGCACTGCCGGGCAAGAAGGGAGGAGCGCTCCGATTCACTGTCCCAGGAACTCCCTCCCAGTTGCGGGCTGGGCGATTGAGAGGCCTCTGACCTCCCCAGTTCCCCCGCCAACATCTCGGCCCCGTCCGCAAGGAGGCAACCAGCTGCTGCGGGACAGGCTGCGGCTCGAGCGGGAGGGCTCCGTGGCATCATGGGGTCCCCTCAGCACTGCCAGCCCCCTCGGCACCTCCGGCTGCGGGTCCCCAGCACAGGGGATGGGCCTTAACACCATGTCCTGCACGTGTGAGTCTCCTGCCAGGGGGTACCGTGGTGTGGGCGCAGCCGTGCCCAGACCCTCCTGCCCTCTGCCCCCCGCCGGACCGCCGGTCGCAGCAGCCGCCAGCCGTGGAGCTCCACCTTCCTGGAGTGCGCTGGGCGACGTCCTCCACTCCAAGGCTGGTGGTCCCACTGGGAGAGCCACGAGGGCTCGTGCTGCCAGCGGATGCTGAGGCGAGAGCCCCGGTGCCGTGTGCGGGTGGGTCGCCCGGCTGCGGGCCCTGGGAAGTGCTCGCCCCGTGGCTGCACTGCGGCGGAGGGTGGTCGGGGCACAGTGCGTGCCGGCGAGCTGGGGGGAGCGTGGGGAGCGCTTGCCACCCCGCTCTCGGCACACGCTGGCCTCCCGCTGCCGCCGCCGGCTGCTTTGATCTGGGACCCTCATTAAACTGACGCTGGATCTCTGCTCTCGCGGGCGGCCTTGCCGAGGCTGCAATATTGGAGCTGCTAATTCCTTTCTCCCTGTAATCAGCCGGCGGATCCGGGGGAGACCCTGCCAGCCAGCCGCCACGGAGGAGAGGGAATTCCTGGCCCCTGCAACCCCGGGCAGTCCCCGCTCCTCTGGCAGCCCCGGGGACGAGCAGGCTGTGGGGGCTCAGCCCCAGCCCCCTGCCTTGCACAGGAGAGCCACGTCCCCCGGGACCCCGCCCAGCCCACCCTGCCGCCCAGGGGGTCTCGGGGACAGGTCTCCTGGCGAGGACCCCACAGAGACCGTTTCCCACCGTCTCTGAGCAGGGGTGCAGGAGAAGCCCCCCGCACTCCCAGTTAACTTGCGGGCAGCGGGGGGGGGGCCGGGTGAGCAGCCCACCCTGTGCAGTGCAGGGACAGGTGGGGGGCACTGGGGCTGCTGGTGGCCCTCAGGGAGCTCCGGGGCACAGGGGGGTCCGAGGCAGCTCTCAGGGAGCCCTGGGCGGGTCCCAGGTGGCCCTTGGAGAGCCCCGAGACAGCGGGGGGTCCCAGACGGCTCCTGGGGAGCCCCGGGGCAGAGGGGGGTCCGAGGCAGCTCTCGCCAAGGGGCAGCGGGAGTCTGGGGCCAGGCAAGCACTGCGGCCCGTGCAGGGGAACAGCCACCGTCCCCCTCCTCATCCTCATCCAGAACAGAAGTGCACAGGTGGGAGAGGATGTAACAAAAATAGCGTCTCCGTAGAATTTATTGAATTCTCATTAAATACAGCCATTGTTCCCCTCGCCGTATTTACACAGGGGCTTCAACAGATTAAACTGAACGGTTAAAAATATAAAAGCTGGTGCTACCCAAACCCTACCGACGGAGGGAGGGAGGGAGAGGAGGGAGGAGGCGTGGGCAGGGGTCAGTGCTGGGACGGTGCCCCCACGCTGCTGGCCCGCTGGGCACCGCTGGCTCACAGGAACCAGAAGCATTTGCGCCTGGATTTCTTCATGTCCAGCTTCGCAGGCAGCTTCGTCACCGGCGACGGCTCTTGCCTGGGCGGCGGGACGGCCCCCGCCGCTGCCGCGGGGGAGCCGGGCATCGTGTCCCCCTCGATATGGCTCAGCACCCGCTGGAAGCGGCCCTCCTGCTGACGGAAGTCGTGCTCCACACTGCGGGCGAGCAGGGCGAAGGGGACGGTGTTAGAGGGCATCGCCCACCACGGCCCCCCTGCCCACCGTGGCCCCCTGCCCGCCACGGCTCCACGCCCCAGCACCCACCTCCACCCCTGCGCCCTGCCACGAGACCCCCGGGGAGCTCAGCCCCCAGCATGTCCCTGGGGACCTCAGCCCCACTGCATCCCGAGGCTGCTGCACGGGGCCGGGGTGCGTGGCAGGGGACCAGCCTGGCTGTGGCAGCTGTCGTCCTGCGGTGGGACGGGGTGTCTGAGCCCGCGGGAAGGGCAGGGGTCTCATGCAGGAGCAGCCCCTGACCCGGAGCCCACAGTGCAGAGTGGCCATTTGAGTGTTTCTCTGGCAGCTTTCTCCAGGGCTCCGGGTACTGCCTGGTGGGCAACTTCCCGGGGTCACCGTGCGCCCTGCAAGGGGACATCCTGCTGGCATGCCCTTCGGAGAGCTCCTGCCCACCACCCTCAAACTCAATGGCTGTAAGTGGCGGGGTGGGGGCTGGATCCGTCCCGCCTGCGGCAGTGCGGTCTGCAGCTGGGCATGTGGCACCGCACATGCCAAACGGCTAAACCTGCTGTGCCGGAGCATCCAGGGACCTCTGCCTCGGGAGGGACAGACTGACAAGCAGCCCCTGACCTGGTGGCAGGGGGTATTTTGGGATGGGTTACCCTCAGCTGCCCCCCTGCATCGTCTTTCTTATCAAGCCTGGCTCTGCCTCTGCTTTTCTCTTGGGCTTGACTGTGCTTTTTCCTGTTATGCCCGCTTGCCAGAGCTCCTTCGCCCTGGATGCCGGTCCTAAACACAGGCAAACAGTCCTAAACACGGGCAAACACACCGAGTCCCTCCTGGGGAGCTGATCTGCTGCAGGGGGCCTCCCCAAGTGCCAGGGACTTGCTCCCAGCACACTGTGCTGGTGGCACTCAGGCGGCACTCGGGCACCGGGCAATTGGGGTTTCCTGCAGCAGCAGCAGAGTCCCTGACTCGGGAGTGCAGCAGCAACTCTGCCCTGATCAGACCATCAGTGGTGATGCCCATTAGTGCCCCTGGGACCGGTGGCACTGCTGCCAGGGCTGCCTGTCCTCCCGACACGGACGGGAGGGCAGAGGAAGGCTCCGGACACGCTGAGCACCCTGCAGTCACCGTGTTCTGGTGGTGCCATGCTGTCACACCACCGGCGATGCAAAGAACTGGGGTGCCCTGGGTCTAGATAGGTAAGGGGGGCTGTGCCCCCCCGCCACAGCCCGCGGGTTTCCTGCAAGTGCCAGAGCCCTGCGGTGTCCCCGCAGCACCCACAGCGTGGGCTGGCTGCTGGCAGCCACGTGCCGTGATGCTTCTTCACACGGAAAGCGCTCCGCTCGCCTCGCACCAGCCACGTCCCATCGCATCAGTGAGGTGCTGCTTTGTGTGCCCAGGACCGTACACGTGGCGTGGCCACCCCGCACACGGGCAGCACCCTGTGAGCCCCACGTGGCACGTTAATGCCTTCCGTCACCTCCCATCACCTCCCGTCACCTCCTGTCACCTCCCATCATCTCACCCTGCCAGGACACCCACTGTGCCCAGCTATTTTGAGCAAAAAGGACGAGCCGCAGCAGACAGCCCTTAGCAGGAGGGTGGCATGGGGGGACCCCACCGTCCCAGGGGGGACACAGAGGAAGGACTCAGGGCTGCTGTGGGGGTGCTGAGCTGGCACGTTTGTGCATGGCCCTGGGACGGGACGGGCGGACAGGTCTGCTCCTCCTGCTGCGATCCCCAAGGGCTGGTGCTGGCACCGCTGTCCCGGCACCCAGTGCGCTCGGCGCTGCCCCTGCTCCCCCTGCCCCGTATCCTGAGTCCCGCTGGAGCCTCCTCTCATCACGCGGATGGCAGCGAGGCCCAGAGGAGTCCCCGGCGGGAGCCCGGCAATGACAGGGATGCCCTCCCCCAGATGTGCCATCTCTCTGCGCCGCAGTGCCGCGTGGAGACGGGCTCGTCAGACCCAATTAGCACTGAAGGCCCCCACGAGCTACAGCGGGGAGGTCGCGGTGTAAATAAGCAGAGAACAAGAGATGGCCGCAGCGCTGCCGTGGCGGCGCGGGCACGGCGGGCAGCGGGCGCAGGGCATGCGAGGGTGCCGGTGCGCAGCGGGGGCCAGCGCCGGGACACCCCGCGGTGCTGGAGGAGAGGGCGTCTGTCCCACGCACAGGCGCTCGCCAAAGCGCAGCAGGGCAGCAGCTGAACCGCACTGTGCCCGCGCCGCGGCACACCGGTTGGTGCCAGCGCCGTGTGCCGCAGCCTGCGCTACTGAGCGCCAGCAGAGTGAGCCTAATTAACAGCAAACGAGACCATGGCTCACCAGCCACCTGCATGTGCGTGCAGGGGGGCTGGCAGGTTGCCCAGCCCGAGGGGCATAGGGATGCCCATGGATGCCTGGACAGGCAGAAGGCTCCGGAGAAACTGCAGCTCCGCGGTTCCCACAGGGCTGATGGGGAGAGGGCCCTGGCCACGTCCCGGCCGGCGCCGGGAGGGCGTGAGACCCCTTTCCCTGAGACCGAACGGGCTCTGCGGAGAGCGGGCAGTGCAGGAAGGGCCACCACGCCGCAGCCCAGTGCCAACGCCGGGGAAGCAGAGCTGAGGCCCCGCGGTCCCGTACCCCAGTGAGGGGCAGGAACGTCCCGTGTGACCGGCAGCCCGTCTGCGTGCAGCCTGGACGGGCACGATGACGTGCAGCCTGGACACGGCGCGAGCGGGCGAGCCCGCCCACCCGCCGCTAACGAGGCTTTCCCCGATCAACGGCTCTTACAGCCGACAAACGCTGTGCCGCCGGACGGGAGCCGCTCTCCTTCCAGCTGCAGCCAGGCAGCTGCTCTTCCTGAAAATCACCCTGTCCCTGCCAGCCGCAGCTGCTCTCCGCAGAGATGCAGGGACCAGATTCAGGCCAGGTGACACCAGGAGCCCACTCTGGCCTTTCGACACGTGGCAGGAGCCGGCTGCAGAGCAGCGCGGTGCCCGTGCCGGGAGCTCTGGCAGCACACAGTGGGTAGAGCTGGCACCAGTGTGCCAGAACAGCTCCTTGGCTGGTCTGGTGAGCCGAACCCTGCTCCGAGGACAGCGAGCACCTGCACTGTGCTAGCAGCTGTGCCCCTCCAAATGTGCCACTGAGGTGTCCTGGCACGCTGGCTGCCCGCCGCGTCCTGGCACGCAGCACCCTGCCAGGAGATGCTGCCTTTAGGGACACGAAGGGCTGTGAGGAGAGAGGGGAGGCTGCAGCTCATGGCCATGCCGTGCCACTGGTGGGAAGCAGCCCATGAGCCCCCCCAGACTCCCTGCAGAGGAAGGGGTGACCCAGCAGCAACAGCAACAGCCCAGGGCCGGGCCACCGCAGCACCCTGCCCTCCGCACAACCCAGGCTCAGGCTCCGGCTCAAACGGCATCTCTGTCCCTGCTGCCCACCATCCTGCCTGCCCTGGCACAGCAGCCCTCTGGCCGAGGTGGTGCCCCCCGACACCTGTGAGCGGTTGTATGTGGTGCCCTGGGAGCAGGGCAGCTGTGGGCACAGCGGGGCCGAGAGCCCTCTGTGTCCCCATCGGCTGCAGGGCTGCAGATGGGACGGGCTCCTGGGGACATGGGTGAGCAGGATGAGGTGCAAGGACACGGCACCGCATGCGTGGCATGGGCACAGCCGCTCTCTGTGTGCCCCGTCACCTTTTCCCATGAGCTTCCAGCAACGGTCTCTGCTGGGGACCTAGCACGGGGGGCCTTAGCTGGCCCCTACAGCCGGCTTTGTGTCCTGCCCTGGGGAGCTGGAGGCATTTCTGCGACAGAGCTCCTCTGCTGGGAGGGACAGGGGAGGAAAAGCTGTGGCTGTGTTAGTGCCACATCCCCCCAGGCACAGCTCAGACCTGGACAGGATGAGACCCTGCAGCCCCTCGCTTGGGATGCCTTGAGCACCCACCCTGCCATGGGAGAGGAGATGGAACGCAGACGGGCAGGTCCCCTCCATCCCCCAGCACGGTGCCCAGCAGTGCAGACTCGCAGCTCTCCCCACCTCTGCCTCACAGCCAAACCAGGGGTCTGAGAGGCGGAGAGCCGGGGTCCCGCGGGAACGTGCCTGGTGCCGGCGCCAGCTCTCACCTGTAGATGATGCAGGCACAGTCCCGGCAGGTCCCGCAGTTGGCGATGTCTTGCCCTGTCCGGTACGAGTGTCGCCTGCGACAGAGCAGAAGTGCCGTGAGCCCGGAGACCCGGACTGCTCCGCCTGTGCCCCCCACCGCCCCGGGCCCCTCTGCTGCCTCTCGAGTCCGTAGTCCAGCAGGCAGGAACCGGGACCCAGATCCTGTCCTTCTTGGGATCCTGCTCCTCTTCTCCCTGGGATCCCGCTCCTCTCCTCCTTGGGATCCCGCTCCTCCCCTCCTTGGGATCCCGCTCCTCTCCCTGGGATCCCGCTCCTCCCCTCCTTGGGATCCCACTCCTCTCCTCCTTGGGATCCCGCTCCTCTCCTCCTTGGGATCCCGCTCCTCTCCTCCTTGGGATCCCGCTCCTCTCCTCCTTGGGATCCCGCTCCTCTCCTCCTTGAGATCCTGCTCCTCTTCTCCCTGGGATCCCGCTCCTCTCCCTGGGATCCCGCTCCTCCCCTCCTTGGGATCCCGCTCCTCTCCTCCCCGCGTCCCAGCTCCTCTCCTGAGTGATGCCGTTTGATGCCAGGCCACGTGCGGTGCCTCTCGGCTCTGCAGGTTTCTCAGATGGTTGTAAACCAGAGAGGCACAGCAGAAGCCCCGGGTACTTCCCCCCTCCTCTCCCCTCCACCCCAGAGCTGCACCCTGTGCCGTGGCCACCCCGTGCTGTGGCCACCCTGTGCCGTAGCCACCCCAGCTCACCGTGCGTCTCCCCACACACGGTGCCATGGAGGAGTGAGACCATGGGCAGCGCGCGGGGGCACTCGTGGCATAGCAGTGCCCTGGCAGACGGGCGGTGGGGGATGCTCCAGACTAACCACTAGCCTACCCCAAACCCAGGGCTCGGCTCCTTTTCGTGCCTTCGCACCAGAGAAGCGCCCTTGCCCAGGGAAGGCTGCCTGGCACTCGGGTTAAGCTGCTGAGCCCCAGGGTCTCTCCTTGCTTGGCAGCCTGCAGCTCCCCTGAACGGCGCTCCGGTGCCTTCGGCTCTGCAGCCCTCCCGAGCCCCCATGGTGCCGGGGCTGTGCCAGGGCTGTGCCAGGGCTGTGCCAGGGAGCTGCCTGCGGCCTCCGGCCCCAGCACTTCTGCGGGTGCTCCGCAGGGGTGCCCCAACTCCGGTGGCTCTCAGAGACGTAAGAAAAGGGCCCTATGAAATACTTCTGGTCACCCGTGCGGACTCCGTCTCCACCCCTCCGTCGCCCCTCTTAGGCAGCGCAGGCTGCGGCTTTTGGGGGGCAGCTGAGCAAACACCCCCGTCCCCACAGGGCACTCGCATCCTCCTCTTTCAATCTGCCTCCTACTAGTTGACCTTGATCATGACTGTTCTCAGCCCTCAAAAACTAGGTCTTTTATTGCACCAAATTATATATTACAATTGGGATTATGCTCTTAGCACATAAATTAGATCAGGATACCTTTTATAAATATATTTATATAAAAGGTACAGATGTGTGTGTGCCTAACGTTGCACAAACTACGCCCCTCCACCAGGATGAGGTCTGACCCTGAGGCGGGTGTTCGGTGCGGGGTGTTGCTGGCGGTAGGTGCCCGGACCCTGTGAGGACACGTGGCACCGTGAGCGGTGTTGGGGCTGGTGGCAGCGCTCTGGTGCGCGGCGGGTGCCTCGGAGGCACCGCACGCCTGCAGGACGCCGACCCATCGCAACCGAGGCCGCGCTGTTCCTCAGCATCAGGGCACTGGGATAATTTTTAATGTGATTTTCTCTCCCATTCCTTATGTCTCCGGGCATCTTGTTTGCTCATTTGACTGCAACAGTATACGGAGCCGAGATCTTAATTAGCTGCCCGCAGCGAAGCTAAATCAGCTTCCCAAGCAGACAGACTCAATTCTGACCGCGGGAGCCAACCTGCCCTCTAAACAGGCACTGCTCTGCACAGGGCCCCATCGTACCCTGCAGCGACAAGGCTCGGCACGGCCATGGCACGGCCACGGCACGGCTGCGGGGCTGTGGGCAAACCCGAGGGCAGCACCGCAGGCAGGGGGGTCACTCCCTGGCTGGTCCCCTCCAAGCAGCTGCACAGGCCCTGGGGGCAGCGGACCCTCGTGCAGCCCTGACAGGCGAGGGGCAAGCGGGCTGTGCTGGGGCTGCATGGTGAGGGGCAGAGCGGGTTGGGCAGGGGGCTGCATGCTGATGCCCAGCAGCAGCAGCAGCAAACATAGGAGGAGGGAATGCCAGCCCTGGCCCTGGCCAAAGTCCCTGGCACTGCACTCAGGTGCCCATCCATGGAGGCAGAAGCAGCACTGCTGGGCTCGGCCATGAGAAACACTTTTTCAGTGCTTTGTGCCAAGCCCCGAACTGTGCCCACCTTCCCTCTGGTGCGGCTACCTGTGCTGTGCCAGGGCAGGAGCAGCAGGGCACGCACAGAGCCAGCAGGGTAAGCAGCTCCCACATGGCCAGGGAGAAGGGGTGCTCAGGGCACAGGGAAGGCCCCATGGGAGCCGGCACCCCAGGGCTGCTGGCAGCTCCTGCCAGGACGGGCACACACGGGCTGGGCAGCCTGTGCCAGGGAGGGAGCACGGCACTCGCACGCTCTTGCTAACGCCTCTGTGGGATCCACAGCACCTCTATTGCCTCTAGTTGGAAGGAGGTACTTAGCGGGCATTCGTTTTACGTGAAACAATTACACACGTGCACAGGCACCAGGGCCAGGACTACTAAGAGTTGCCCAACCGGCACAGATCTCCCGTGTGCCACCTTGCCTCCCCAAAACCATATGCCAAGTCAGATGTACCGATGCTGCCACGGCACGCACCGAACTCGGCACCCCTGGCAGGCTGGGCCTCTCTCCATCTGCGAGGCCAAACTGACGAGCTCTCCTGTCCTGATGCCCCGGGCTGTGCCCACACGGCTGACCATGCCTGAAACGCTGCCCATAAGTGGTGGGGGCAGTGCTCCCCAGCACCGTGGTCCCCATGCCAGGGGTGTTCCCCAGCACCGCGGTCCCCATGCCAGGGGTGCTCCCCAGCACCACAGTCCCCATGCCAGGGGTGCTCCCCAGCACTGTGGTCCCTGTGCAGCGAAGCTGCTGCCTTCCTGACTCTGACCCAAGGGAATCGTGGCAGGAGCTTAATGGGAATATCCTGAACCGTGGCCGCTGCTGGGCACCGTGAAGGCTGCCTGCATGCTTCTCTCCACCACTTCTTTACTTGCATGGAGCAGAGGGCACGAGCTGCACGAGCTGCACGAGCACTAGAGATTAGGAGCGCGTTTTCACGCTGAGGGTGGTGAAACACCGGGACAGGGAACCAAGAGGTGGGGGGTCTCCATCTCCTCGCACACTGAACCACAGCTGGGCAGGGGCCCGAGCAGCCTGTGCTGGCCCAGGGACCCCCAGCTGCCCGTCTCACCAGCATCACGCCGGGAGGTGGCACAAGGGCAGCTTTGCCCACGCTTTAGTTATGGCCAACACCGGCTTCGTTAGGTGTAATGAGCGGGTTGTGGGGCTGCCCTGGTGGGAGCCGGATGTCTCGGGGCTTGGGGGATACGTCCCAGAGGGCGCGAGGACTGGCACAGAGTGAGCAGCTCCTCACATCTCTGGGGAGGTTGGTGGCCCTCGTGTGAGATGAGTTTGGAGGGTCTCAGCTCTGGGCCGTCACAGACTGACCTCTAACCTTGCTCCGTTTGGCAAATCTAACGGGGAGGGCAAGGAAAAGTGGTCTGGGTGATGCCCACGGAGCAGGTCCTGCACAGGGCAGGGCAGGCAGGGCAGGGCAGGGTGTGTGGGCATCTCCTGGGGGCACAGACACATTAGTCACCGGGGCCAAATTTGCACCTTAGGTAACTTGAACGATGGGCTGAAAGCAGGTGTGACAAACTGGGGGGGGGGCTGTCCCCAGGGCATGGCAGGGACGTCAGCCCCAGGGCATCCGTCACAGCTGGGCTGAGCCTGCCACGGGGATGCGACATCCCAGTCTCAGCTCCCAGTGACTGATGGGCATGTCAGCTGCACCAGAGCTGGGAGGGGACCTGGCTCCCCTCGTACCCCCGGCCTGCCCACCCACACCCTTTCCCTGGGCTCGGGGAGGGCACCGAGGGCACACGCGGAACAAGCCGGGGCGGCTGAGATATCGTGCCAAGACGCAGTGTCGTGTGTGTGTGACGGCAGCTCCCAGTTTCTCAGAGGGAAACGTGCCCGGGAGGCAGCGGCACCCAAATCTCTGGCAGGGCCCCTCCATCCTCCATCTACAGCCCCCCCAGGGACATCAGTGCCCCCGGCCCCCACCTCCATCCCCGCCTGCTCACCCGTCCCGCTGGGCCTCCTTCTTCTCCAGGTCCTGGATGACGTCCAGCAGCACCCGGATGGTCTGTTGGCTGGTCTCCAGCACCCCTTCCAGGGACTGCAGCTGGGACTGCAGGTCCCTCTGCTCCCCGGGTGCCGGGGGGCCCTCTCCCTGAGATGTCTGGGTGTTCTTGTCCCCTGCCGGTGGTCCCGCCGGCCCCTTGGACACCACCACCAGCTGCAGAAGGTCTTGGACGTGGCGCAGTGTCTCCGACTGCTCGGCAGTGAGGCAGGGCTGCCCATGCCGGGGGACCTCTGACGCCCGCCCAGCCGGCTGCGTTCCCACGCTGGGGCCACGCGGGGCCGGGGGCAGCAGCTCCCTGGGCCCCTCTGGTCCTGCCCGGCCGTGCCCGGGCTCAACGGTGCGTAGCCAGCTGCAGATGCTGTGGGGGTCTGGTCGGCCGAGCGCAGCTGGTGTCTTCTCCGGTGCAGCGGTGGCAGAGCTGTGCCAGCCCGGCACCAGCGGGATGGGGGCTGGAGAGGTGCAGCAGGGCCCCCCCCAGGACGCGCCGCAGTGCTGGTGCGGGGGTGGCGAGGGGTCCCGCAGGGGGTTGCCCTGAGCTGGCTGGCGGAGGTCGCGGGTGTCCGTGGCGGGGATGGTCCGCGGGTGGTGCGGCGAGGGCTGGGGCAGTGGGCGCCCACAGGGCAGGCTCCGCTCCGAGTCGCTCCGGCCGAGCCCCCGCAGCTCGGCGGGTGGCCGAGCACAGGGCACAGAGGCTGGGCGCGGGGGGGCCACACGGCTGGCCCCGGGGTGCCCTCGGAGCCGGGTGCAGGCAGGGGTTGGCGGGCAGGGCTCAGGGGCACAGTTCTGTACCGGTGAGGTGCAACGGGTAGCAGGGCACCCCGCCGCGCCCGGGTAAGGGGGACAGGGATCCCTGGGTGGTGGCGGTGCCACACGGCACGCCGTGGTGTGCTGGGCAAGGGCTGCAGCGCGGTCGTGCACAGGGAGGCCATTGGGTGCCCACAGGGGTGCGACCCGGCTGGCACCGGTGGGCACAGCCTCCCCTGGGCACCAGGTGTTCCCCGTGGCCGTGGGCAGCGCCACATCCCCGGCCACATCGCAGACGCTCTTGCTGCGGGGCTGGGGGGCCGGGAAGGGCTTCTGGAGGCTGGGGGAGGTCTGGATGGCGGTGCTCATGCATGCCTTCCTGGGCATGGGCAGCGTCAGCGCGCCCGGCTGGGCCCGGGGCCAGCGCCGCGGCGAGGCACAGAGAGCCGCCGGCTCAGGGGCATCCCTGGGGGGCGGTGAGGCACGTGGGGTGTTGGGACCGGGGGCGGCCGTGGGCCCCGGGCTGGGACCGGGCGCACAGTCCGCGCCGCCCTCCACCAGGTCCTTGAAGCGGACCTGCTGCGTGCGGTTGCGGCGGCGCTTGAGGCGGCTCTCGATGTCGGGCGAGTCGCGGTTGAGCAGCACCGAGCGCACCGTCATGGCTTTCTCCTGGCCGCCCTCGCTGGCGGGAGCTGGGCCGGGAAGGGGCTCGCGGCTGACCATGGCTCAGGGCGCGGGGGGCCGAGTACCGGCGGCCGGAGCCCTGGGCTGCACCGGTCCCCGCGGCTGCCCAGGGCGGCGGGCGGCCTCATCCCGTGGCGCCGCGGAGAGGGGACGCCGCGTGGGAGGCAGGCAAGGGGATGCCGGGCATGCTGCCCGCCACCCACCCCTACAGCCCCCGACACGCCGCCCCGACGGCCGTGCCCACTGCCGCACCTCCACGCCGGTGCCAGCAGCCCATCGTCCCACCGCCGTCCACCCCGGCTCAGCGCTGCCTGCGGCGGGCCGCCGGTGCCAGGCGTCCCTGCCCGTGGCTCCTGGACCTGTGGGGACAGAGAGAGGTGGGTGAGCCCCGGCTGCAGCCCCCCGAGGACGGGAGCGTCCCCCATGCACCGCGCTGCCCCGCGGAGCCGCCAGCGCGAATCGCGGAGACGAGCTTTGATCTCCGGCGCTGCCGCTTCAGCACAAAGGGAGAAGGGAGAAAAGGAACCCCTTTAGCATAAACACGTTTCGAGTTCACAGCTCAAATCAAGCAGAAGCAGCTGTTAAAAATAGCTCTGCCTCGCTGGGGCTGGTGCCTCGTGTTCCCAGGGCGCTGGCAGCCGGATGGCAGGCGCAGGGCAGGCACGGGGACCACTGCGCGTGGGCACGGGGCAGACCCGGGCTGGGCATGGGGGGCTCCTGCGTAAGACAGATGGATGTGGGGCAGCCATGTACACGGGACACCGGCTCTGTGTGGGGATGGACACGGTGCGGGGCAGGGCTGGAGTGGGTGCAGCGGACCCATCCTGTGTGGGGCAGGGCTAGAATGGGCACAGGGGACCCGTCCTGTGTGGGGCAGGGCTAGAATGGGCACAGGGGACCCGTCCTGTGTGGGGCACGACCGGACTGGGCACAGGGGACCTGTCCTGTGTGGGGCAGGGCTAGAGTGGGCACAGGGGACCCGTCCTGTGTGGGGCACGACCAGACTGGGCACAGGGGACCCGTTCTGTGCATGGCACCCGCCAGCAGTGCGGCAGGGCTGGCTGGGTCACCAGCGTAGGGGACCTGCCCCATGGGCAGGGGGTGATTCTGTGGCTCGGGAACGCTGAGCCACCACGGGCGTGCGAGAACCGACCGAGAGGGAGAAGAGGTGTTGTGGCTCAGACAGTGACTTCGGTGGGACCGGGGGATGGCTCCTGGCCCCTCACCACAGAGAAGCAGGGTCGCCAGTGTCTCCAGCTCAGCCCCGGCTCTGCCCCAGGGTGGTGGCACAGGGAGGCTGCAGCAGGGCTGACTCCAGAGAGCGAGGCCTCCCCGGGGCATCGCGCCTCCCACCATTGCCCATGCTGATGGCACATCTCTGCCCGTCACGCGGGCACGGGCACAGCTCCCACTTGCAGGGCCACCACTGGCACCTGGCTGCAGGGCTGAGGCCACAGCTCGTGCCAGGGGACGCGTCCCTGACACCAGCAGTGCTCCCCAGCGGCAGAGGGGCAGGACCTGGGGGTAGGCCCTGGGGGGTGCCCCTGCCCCTGAGCAGAGGCTCTCATCCAGAGGGGATCACATCCAGCCACATCCCCGTCCCTGCCATTGCCAGCCCGGTTATGCAGGGCTCCTTGTCCTGGTGCAGGCAGGGCAAACCGCCCTCCGCAGCCCTGCCCTGGCCATACCCCCCCACCAGCACCAAGCCCCTGTGCCCACCTTGCTCTGCCTCTGCCCACCCATCACACTGCCGGGCATACAACACCATGGAGCATGGGGGGCACACCACGAGCCCTGCCCAGGATGCCCTGGGAGCAGACGAAGCGAACGGCTCATTTTGGGGAGCAACACCAGGGACAGGGTGGCTGAGACAGCGATGCCAGCCCCTGCGGGCAGCGGTGCTGCTTTGCCCGGGCAGTTCAGTCTCCCGCTATTCAAGGTCTGCACACGTCCAGAGGTCCCTGCGGCGCAGGCGAGGAGCAGAGCATGGGGGCTCCCCCGCGGCACGGACTCACGTCCTTGCAGCCCACCATATCCCACATCCTGCATCCCTGTGGCTGGCACCGGCAGCCCCTGCCCTGCCTGGACCGCAGCCCACTGCTCCCGCGGTGCCCCCGCGCCCTCCTCAGCACACCGAGACGGGCTCCGCAGCCCTCCTGCCCTCGCTGCGGATGGGCACACGGCACCTGCCAGCTCCCCCGACCCCCCTCGCCGTCTTGCCTTGCTCCTGCCGTAACGAAGCGCTGACTCAGCGCAGCGGCCTGGAGTCACCCTGCGCTGGTAATGAGCAAACTTCCCGGAGTGCCAAGCACGCTGGTGCCCGGCACTTCCCCAGGCCACCAGCCACCCACCGCCCCAGCGCAGCCCTCCCAGCCCCCACCCCACCACCGCGCGCCCTGGCGCCTCCGCACCCCCTGCCCAGCCCTTGTCGGGATGCTGCTCCACGCGCCACTCAGCCGCCCGACGCGTTCCTTCCCGAGCTTGGAGCCGTGCCCAGACGCCGGGAGATGTTTGTGAGGCAGGACGCGACGGAGACACAGCAGAGCGATGGGGCACCTCGTTAGTATGGGCAGCAACAGGCGGAGGAGAGAGCTGGCGTGGGGACGGAGCCAGCGCACTGGCCCCGTGCCCCGCGCTCGCTACAGGCTGCGTGCGAGCCCAGGAGCAGCCCCACGTTGGCAGTGCCGGCACCCGCCAGGATGGCGAGGGGCTGCGAGGCAAGCCCCTGCCCCAGCCGTGGGGTCATCTCTCCCCGCTCGTGCCGCAGCGGCAGCCGGTGCCCAGAGCTTGGTACCCTCCACCCGGGTTCCGCTTCAGCATCCCTGGCTGCGTCTGTGCCAACACGCCGAGCATGGCTCGGGACCGGCGTGGCCAGAAGGCAGCCCACATGTGGCCAGCCGGCCCCGGGGGCTTCCTTACCGAGAGCGCCAACAGGCATGGGGCAGAGGGTGCCCGGAGCTGCTCCGACAGCCGAGCGCGGGGCATGAGCGCTCCCGGCAGGGTCCGAGAGCAGACGTGGCCCCCGGCAGAGCGGCACGAGGCTGTTCCGGTGCCTCGGCTGCAAACGTGAAGCTGCCAGTCAGGGGGGCCTCCGCCGAGGCACCCTCTGCCTCCCGAACCCACCGCTGGAGAGATCACAGACAAGCCACAAGGACAAGGAAAAAGTCCATAAATTATACATGCGCGAACTCCATTTGGGAACGGCTCTGAGGATGTCAGACGCCGAAAGCGCGGACCTCCCACTCGTCTCTCCACGGACGCCGCACGGCACGGTTAGATGTAGTGCTGCGCTCCGGTGCCGTTTGCGCTGTGCCCGGTCCTACTGTGGGACGGAACTGGGACTGTGCGACCCAGCAGCTGCGGTGTCTGATGGGCCCCCTCGTACCGGAGCTGAATCCGAGGAAATCGCTCTGCCAGTGGATCCCTCTGGAAGCGTGGCTCCAGAGACATCATGGGTGCACAGGAAGGGCTTGTGCAGGAAGCAGAGGCACCCAGCCACACCAGGGTTTTCCAGCTGCTATCCTCAAGCATTTCTACTGGGAAGTGGTGCTCAGCCCCCCCCGTTCCCGGGGCCACACGCTCACCCACGCCCCCCTCGGATTCGGTACTGCAGCCGATGCACTGTGTGTCCAGCACACAACCACGCTCCCCGCTCACCTTCCCATGCCCCACCAGCTCCCCCGTGGGCACCCCAGCCCAGGGACCTGGGCTGTCGGGCTGGAGAAGCAGCAGCAGGGACACCTCCTGCTATTGCCACCCTGCCCCAAACATGGGACACGTGGCTCTGGCCGGTCCCGCAGTGCCGAGGGCTGTCGGGAGACAGCACCGAGACAAGGTGCTGTGCAACTGAAATGCTCCGAGCTCCTGAACCCGCAGCAGCCCCTTCCAGGGTCTGGTCCACCAGCACCGCAGGGCTGCGGTAGCTCCTCTCTCCTGGGGGACGATGGGGATCGGGGACAGAGGAGGGCAGGGGAGGGGATGGCGGAAGGAGACATGTCCCAGCTACCGCGTCATGGCTGATGCTCGTCCCCGGGTGTCCTGTGCAGACGGCTCTCGGGAGATCTCTGCCAGCGGTCAGGAGCGGGGAGCCCTGCCCACGGCTCCTGCCTGCCCTGCCAGTGCTCACTGGGACCATGGCTGCGCGGCCTCCTGAGGCTGGAGCAGGCGCCGGGAGGCTGAGCCCTGGGGCTCAGAGGACGTTGGGGTCCTCCCTGGGGCACGTTGGTGGAGAGCAGCCTTGGGAAAGCCCGGGTGCTTGGGACGGGGCAGCAGCAGAGCCCCAGCGTGGGAGGTCAGGAGGGTGCAGGTGGGCTGGCACTGGCCATGCGACCACCAGCCCGAGGCCGGACGGGGGCAGCGGCACGGGAATGGGCTCAGAGCTTGACTAATAACAGCTGAAGGACAGCAGCGTGTCCCAGCCATGCCAGCGAGCACAGGGCCACGGAGAACACGGCTCATCGAACCAATTTGCTTTATGCGGTTCCAAGTTTGGTCGATGGAGGTAAAAGCCTCGACGGAGCAGACGTGGATTTCTGTGAGGCATTTGACATTTTGACGAAGAAGGCAGGACAATACGAAAGCAATGTGGCACGCATTAAATGGATCAGAAACTGGCTAACCAGCATGTCTCAAGACATAATCATCCAGCCATCACGGCCAATTAGCCGTGCGCTGCCCAGGTCCTGCGGAGGGGCAGCCGGGCCCCGCACCGGCGCTGGCGCTCACCCACCTCACTGGAGAAAACTCAGCGCTGAGGAAACGTGCGGATTATACCAAGGCTGGGAGAAGGGCGAGGAAGGAAATGGAAAAAGACAAACACAGAGCCAGGAGAGGAGCATGGAGCGGACACTGGGCAGGAGGGTCCCGGGCTCCTCTCCGGCCGAGGAGACCAAGGCAGCAAAACACGGCGGCTGGAAGTCGGGGTCAGCACAGGCAGCGGGGCGGCTTTCTGAAACAGCGAGGCCAGCCGGCGCTGGAGCAGCTTGGAAAGGATCTGCACGGTGGTGGATCCTCCATCTTGGCAATTTTTTAAGGTCTGAGTGTTTTTGTCCTCTAGTTTATGTGGGAATTACGGGCACGTGAATGAGGTGAGGCAGCAGGTCACATCAGACGATGCATAGAGAAAACCAGACAAGACAACGCCACTGTAAGGCGGTAGGTGACACGGGCACTTCAGTGGTGGGCTCTCCAGTTCCGTTGGATGCTCAGCGCGGGTGGGAATGACATCTTCTCCGCTGAACGAGCCCAGGAGCCGAGGAGGCGTCAGAGATGTCTTCCTATGGCCTGGCCACGGATGCCACTGAACTTCAGAGGCCAACTCCCACCCAGTCCTCAGATTGTCCTCGCTCCCCGCAAACATCAGATGCTCCTCAGAAGGACAGGGATTTGTGAGCAGCGCCAGGGCTCTGAATCATGCGTCAGCCCGGCTGTCATCCCCAGCCCGGAGCCCTTCACATCCAGGAACCTGCCGTGCCGCTTTGGATGGTGGGATCCAAAACCTGGTCCTGCATCAGCAGCCCGTGCTGTGCCGCTGTGCTGTCAGCTCCCACCTGCAGCCTGGAAAGGGCTCGTGCATCGCCCGTGGGGAGCCACTGGCACCGGGACTGGTGAATTTTGTGAGAGGGAGGCATTAAATCTTCTGGTTTTCTATCTCGAGACTCACCTCTCATGGGCTGTCTCAGAGGGACAGAGCCATCTTTCACACCATCCTGTCCAGAAAGTTACCTGCATCCACCAAAAATCCTGCAGAGCGGAGGGAAAGCCTCCAGCTGCCTGCCGCCTCCTCCTCTGGGGCAGCAAGGCCCAGCTCAGCTCTTCCTCCTGACTCCATGGACGTCGGTGTCCTGTGGGAGACACTGGCCCAGGGCTGCTGAGCAGAGCCCAGCTATGGCCACTGACCAGTGGGACTGCAGGCACCGATGAAGGGTCCAGCTGCCCCCCACCCTCGTGACAGCCCTGCCCGCCCCCAGCCACCTTTGGCCCCTTCTCCGCTTGTCCTCCACCTCGTCCTCCTGGTACTGACTGTGGCAGAGGGAAAACCAGAGCAGACACATAAATCTTCTCAAGATGCAGGAACCCAGGAGATTAGATTTATGAGAGAGGAAGTCATATTCTCCTGGAACTGCAGAAGAGAACAGCTAATTACCCAGCTCCACTCGCTGGGTACAAAGGCTCCTCTTGGGACAAAACCTTTGCTTTTCCTGACCTCTGGAAAGGGAAGAGGTGCTGCTGGTGCTGGGAGGGGCGGCACTGGAGGATGAGGCGTTTGCTCTCGGTGGAGGACTGGGCAGGAGCCAGGCTCACGACACGTCGCTCACCAGCGGAGCTTAATCCCGCTTTGGCTCTGAGAGGACTCGGCACGTTTGTACTTGGATTGGAGCATCTGTGGGACCTGAGGACAGAGGACTGAGAGCATCTCCTCGGGCAGCTGGCAAACCCGAAATCCGGTTCCTCGCTGAGGAAGCTCCACCGCGAAGCCAGCTCATGCCCGACCCTTGCTGTTCTCTTGGAGACTCTTCCAGGGCCCGGCTGCTCGGAGCCTCACAGACCTCCTCACTTCCTGCAGGCACTTAATCACGGCCAGTTTCCATCCGACTGTGCTCCTGCCAGTACAGAGCTTCCGCTGGAACAGCTCTTCTCCCTCCTCGGCGTTCAGCCCTCGTGCGTTCTCAGCGTGGACACACGTTCTTCCTCCGGCCACACTCTGCGGTGCCCAGCAAGTCCAGCTCTGCCAGCATCCCCCGACACCGGCTCCCGTGTCTCTGACAATCCTCGCAGGCTCCCTCCACACCCGCAGCACTCGGCCTCCTCCCTCCAGCAGTGTTCGAGGTGAGGTCTCAGGCTCTGCTCCGACACGCAGGGGCTCCACCAGGAACACCGGCGCTGGCCCGGCTCAGGGCGGCAGGCGCAGTCCCTGCAGCTGGGGCAACACTCTGGGTGCCCTGTGCTCCGCAGCACCCCCAGCACCCCCAGCACCCCCTACACCTCCCGTGAGCTTCGCCCAGCGAAGGGGAGCATCACAGAACAATGGGTTCTGCCCCGTGTCAGCCGGGGCCTGGTGTGAGCAGCAGCTCGCACGAGCCAAGGGATCTGCGCGCATCCCTATTTAGGTCACTGGCTGAAATGTTCTGCAGGAAAATTAGTCACTCTCCCAGCCACAGGGCCCAGGAGAAGGCGCCTGTCACCCGGCTGGAGCGGGGAGTCCCCGCTACCCGCCTGCCCGCAGCACCGGTGCCCCCGGGTGCCCTGCGGGCACCTCTCCAGGGCTGCCGGAGGCTCCTGGCCACCCTCAGCACAGACACCACAGCTAATACCCCGTGGAAGGCATCCCATCAATCGGGGAAGAAGCAACAACATCCTCCTCCTCCCGGCACGCAGAGGTCATGGACTCTGGCTTGCCTTGCTCCTCTCCCTTCGAACTGCAGACGCGCTGGTGCTGTCAGATGGAGACTTTACGTGGTCAGGAGACACAGGGAAGTACAAAGCCTTTGCACAAAGCCCTCAGAAGCCTGCAGAAGCCAAATTATTCCTCTGTCTCCCGTGGATGCTAATACGGCTGTCATGACAGTAGTGTCTCTGTTCTCACTGCGACCCGTTTGCTTTCCCGCCTCTCTTTGCCAGGCAGAGGAGCACTGATATCACCATTTTAAGTGACACACGGAGAGGTAGGGTGACCTCCCGGGGGAGCACGGGCAGACCGTGGCAGGCAGCCTGCGCGGAATGGGATGAGGTCAGGAGGAGTTTGTTTCATGGCCCAAGCCTTCCCTCCGCCGCCCCGGTGGAAGAGCAGGCGAGCGCCCGCAGCTGCTGCTGGGCACTGCGGCTCAGCACCTTTCCCGAGGGCCACGGAAGAGACCACGGGGGGGAAGCAAACACCTTGTTTGGCTGCTTCCTTCCCAGCAAACGTGGTGTGGGCAATATCACGTTCCTCCGTGTCCCAGAGTCACCTTGCACAGCCACACGGATGTGGGAAAACGCTCGACGCGGAGATCCAGCCCAGAGAGCGGGAGAGCTCAGCTGGTGCCCAGCACCGAAGCACGTGGGCTCTGCCGGCATGTCCGACACGGGGTATTCCTGCAGTGATTACGGGACAAGGGAAACAGGACACAGCCCAAAGGCTTTTGGCCACAGGAGACGCAGCTCATCACAAGACTTCCTGCAGCTCCGTGCCTTCCCGGGGAGGAACGTCTCACCTCCCAGAGAAAGGCGCTCAGGCACCCATCTGGAGCCAAACTGCCCCAGTGAGCGGAGCAGCCGCCAGGCTGGGGAGCCCTGACAGACTGGGACTCCGTGTGCTCCTCCGCATGCCAGAAATCTTATTAGAAAGCCACAAGCTGTCGACAAAGCACCCTTCTGGAAAAAGCGAGGAAGGCTTTGCTGCCCAGCAGTTCCCAGAGGCAACCGCAGCGCCCTGGTCCACCCTGCGCACAGCAGTCCAGGCTCCCAGGGGCTTGGCCCCGGGGGCAGGCCGTGCCCCCCAGCACCGTCGTCCACCCCCGCTGGGCAGCCCTCTGTCCCGCCGGCGCTCGCCCGGCCCCGGTCCTGGCAGCCAGCACCGGAGGCCTCTGCGGCTGCAGCCTCCCGGCACAGACAGGGAGAATGGCGTTCCAGAATACAAATTCCTGCCTTTAAGTGGATTCCCAACGCCATCCAGCAGCCGCCCCCTCTTTATCTTTACGCGCTTTAGACAACACTGGCTACCGGGGGGATTTAGGAATTAGCAAACGCCTTTCTTTGCCGTGTGCCTCGGTTTCCCCACCCACCACACGGCCAGGATGATACGGACCATCTTTGTGAACACGCAAGGGAGACCCTGTCCAAAAGCACCAGCTCGGACTGAAGTAGTATTGTGACTACAGAAGGGAACAGACCCACTAATTATTTGTGGCCTCTGGATGCCACCATGCTATTAAATAATTATAATAATTATAATTCATAGAGAAGATAACCTCAGTCTAAAGGAGCTTCTGCGTTTAAAGCCACTCCGCTGCTACGAGCGCGCTGGAAGGACCGAACGCTTCCCGCAGAGAGGAGACACGCCGGGAAAGGGACGGCGGGCGCCCGCCGGAGCCCGGCTCTGCCCGGTGGCCGCGTCCCCGGCCGCTCTCCGGGGCAGCACCGGCAGGGAGGGAGCGCGGCCGGCCGCCCCCAGCGTCCCCTGCCGCGGCTGCCCGAGGGGCTCGCTCCGCTCCCGAGCCCCCCGGGAGGGGATCGCTCCGCTCCCGAGCCCCCCGGGAGGGGACGAGGCCACCGGGAGCTGCGAGCCGGCGCGGAGAGGGCGGGCAGCCCGGCGCAGCCCGGGTCCCGGCGGTTACTCATACGTGTCCGCCGCGTGCTCCGAACGGAAAACCGGCTCCGGGGAGACCTCCGGGCTGCCCCCGCGCTCCCGCCGGGAGCCGCGGCTCTAACCGCCTGTGCGTGCGCGCCCGCGGGGGCGAGAGGGGCTGGAGCGGCCCCGAAACCGGCGCCTTCCTCTTCCTCTGCTACGGGCAGCAGCGGAGGCTGCGCCCGGCTCCGCTCCAGCCCCCGCGGCCGCCGAAGCCCCGCGGCAGCACCGGGGCCTGGAGGGCAGCGCGCGGCGCCGGGAGCCGCCGAGAGCACCGGGGGCCGGAGCCCTCGGCCGGCGTCAGCGCGGCGTGCGGTGCCCGGAGTGACAGCCCCGGGATCGCGGGCGTGCGCCTGGCAGCCAAGCGCAGCCCCGGCGGACGGACGCGTCTCCTACCGGGGGGGGAGCGGAGCGGCGGCCGGCACGGCCGCTACCGGGGCGCAGCTCCCGCACGGAGCCGCTCGGCGAGCGGAGGTGCCGCGGGCCGGGGCGGCACAGCCGGGCAGGCAAGAGCGGGGCGGGGGGCTGCAGCACAGGGGCCTGACCCTGGGGGGTCTTCGGCCCCTCTAACACAGCGGCTCTCGGCACAGATCTGTCTCCCTCGGCTGCCCACCGCCTCCAGCACGGCCGCGTCCCCCGGGGACCGCGGCCACGGCAGCCTGCGGCTTGCTCGGTGCGGGGTGCCCGGTGCAGGGTGCCTGGCACAGGGTGCGCGGTGTGGGGTGCCACCAGCCACTTGGGTGCCGGGTGCCACCGGCCCCGTGGCTCCCGCCCTTCCCCGGGCAGCTCCTGCTCGGCGGCGGGGCAGAAGAGGAGAGACCCGCGGAGCGCTGCGGCCGCCGGGAGCACGGGGCGCCGGGGCGGCCGAGGCCGCTCGGGGCCGGGCACCGCGCTCCGCCGGCGGGGAGGACGGAGCGCGGCCGCCCGGGCACCGCAGTTCGCCCCACGCCCGCCCAGCCCGGCTCCTTGCCCCGGCCCCACCGGCCCCCCCGCACCCCGCGGGCCGCTGCGCCCGGCTCCCGGCCGCGGGTGCCCGTGCGGCCCCGGCGCCCCCGGGGTCTCCGCACCACCGCGGGGTCCCGGTTTCGGGGCTCTCCGTACTGCTCCGCGGTTCCTGGCCCCAGGGTCTCCGCATCTTCCCGAGTCTCCGCCCCGGGTCCCCACCCCGCGCCGGCGCCCCCGGTCGTGGGTCCCCCCGCCCCGGCTGCGGGGCTGCCGCGCCGCCCGGGGTCCGGGTCCCGATCCCGATCCCGAACCCGGTTCCGGCCCCGGCCCGGGTACCGCCGCCGCGGCGCTCCGTGCGCAGCGAGCGAGCGCTGCAGGGCCGATGCCCGCAGAACCGAGCCCGGCCCGGCCACCGCCCTGCCCCGCTCCGCCGATCGGGGCCCCGCTCCCCAGCCCGCCCGGTACCTGGTGATCGGCGGCGGCGGCGGCGGCTCGGGCAGCGGCGGGCGCGGGGCACGGCGGGGCGGAGCCGCGCGGGCTCGCCGGTACCGGGGCGGAGCCGGCGGAGGCGGGGCCGGGCCGGGGCGGAGCGGAGCCGGTGTCGGCGCCGGAGGTGTGAGCCGGTGGGCGTTCGCTGGCGGCGGTGCCGGCGGGACGCGGGATGCCCGTGCCGTGTTCCGGATCACCGGTACCTGCCGCCTCTCGGCCGGGTCCTGCCCGGGCCGGGCCCCCCGGGCGGTGCGATGGCTGCTCGCCCGGAGCCGCGAGTCTCCGGCCCCGCGCTCCTTCTCTGGCACCGCGGGCACCCGGCGCTGCCCCGCGGTGTCGGGCAGGCGGGGAGGGCCGGGCCGGGGCCGGGGCCGGGGGCCGGGGCGGAGGAAGGGACTGGCACCGCCGAGGCTCTGGGCAGCGCCCGCCGCGGAGTGTGCAGGCGCCGTGCCCAGTCCGGTGCTCGGTGCTGGGCACATGGTGGGGCACAGCCCGTCCCCCCGCCAACCCCCTGCCCGTCCCGGCCCAGCAGCGCCGCTGGGCCCAGGAGCAGCTGCGCGGGGCCGGGAAAAGCCCCTGCCCGCGCCGGGGCTGGGGGTGCGGCGGCAGCGCGGCCGTGGGCACCGGGGGAAGCCGGTCCGTGCACCTGGCAGGGCTGCGGGGCGGCCGGAGGCACGCACGCCGCAGCTCCGGGCAGGGGCTGCCCGGGGTCCCCGAGCTGGGGAGCAGGAGTGCAGCATCCCCCCGGGGACCACAGAGCCTCTCCTCCGGTTTTGAACGTGTTGTGCCCGCAGCCCTGCCGGGTGCCCGGTGTGCCAGCCGGGCTGGGGCTGGGCTGGGGCTGCGCTGGCTCCGGGAAGTGCTGGATGGTGGGACTGTGGCTCGGCTGGAGGCTGGCTGGGTCTGCTCGTCTCTGTGACCACCCAGTGGGTTTTAGGGCCACGTGCTGAGCCAGGCTATCCCTGGGCCATTCCCCATGCCATCCACAGAACAAACCACATCCCTGTGTGTGGTCGTGCCTGGCTGTGTGGCTCCCAGTAATGTAATTTAAATGTGAATACGGTTTCCCTTGAAGAAGGTGTAGCAGGCGGTGCAGAGAGTTCACCTGGATCTAACTCCAGCAGCCACCAGAACAGCTCTTTCCAGATGATTGGTCCCATCAAATCTCCAGAACAGACAGGCTTGCTGCAAGTTTCTTCCTGTCGCCTTCCTGCCCTGCCCCACATTACCCACGGGGCTGTACTGTACTGGTGGTGGTGGGTGACGTCCAGCCCTGGCTGGTGGATGAGAAAAGGCCCCCCAGAACCTCAGCGAAGGCTCAGGCTGCTCCTGCTCTGCCCTGGTGAGCCCCACGGCCGGGCTCGCTCAGTGGTGAAGGCGACCCCGGCTCCCACCACAGGGTCTCTCCTGAGAACAGGGTTCTGTGACGTTGCACACACGGATGCTCAGGGAATGAGGTGGATTTGTGGCACTTTCCCCACTCTGCTGGCACATGGTGCTTGCTCCCTTGCAGGCAGGGCATCCCCCGGGGCATCTCACGCTCCTGAGCTGAGTCCTGGAAGCGGGCCATGCTGCACAGTGAGGAAGGACTTCCCTCCAGCTTTGTGGGCAAGTTGAACTCGCTTGGACTCGTGCAGGCAGCCGTGGGCAGCTGGAAACCTGGATGTCTCTCCAGGATCGCTGTGGCTGCCTGCATGGGCTCCCCGCATGCAGGCACTGCTGGCCCTGCTGCACGCTGGCGTTCCGCAGGGAAGCCTCAGGTCTGTGGCTTCGCTTTGTTGCTAAAAGGACTGTGATTTATTGGGGTTTTATTCCTTTGCTTCTCAAAAGATAATTCCCTGCAAACCTGCCTGCGCGCTTGGTGCAGGCCAGGGCTGTCCGCGGGGCGCAGCACTTCTCCGCAGCCATCCCTGCCGCCTGCTGCAGCCCTTCCCGAGGAGCTCCCCCAGCCCCGCTGCCGGGGCTGCCCAGGGGGGCGATCCCGGGGCCCTTGGTCACAGGCAGCAGCCGAGTGGCCCTGGGCTGTCCCCTTTGGCCTTGGAACCCCCCTCCACTGGCTGCTCTGTGCAGCTGGTGAGAGCTGTGCTGGGGCCGCAACAGGGCTCCATCCCTGCCACAGAGCGAGGGAATGCCGGAGGGAGCGAGCCGGGAGGAAGCTCCGGCAGCAGCTGAGCTGCCAGGGCTGGAAGGTGCCTGCGTCGGTCTGTGCCTTCCCGCTGCTCCTGCGCAGCCGAGACCGGCAGTGGTGCTCAGCACCCCGCGGTGCCCTCGCGGTGTGGCAGTCACCAGGGAAGGGTTGGCACCTGAAGCCACCCACAAAGCTGGTGACACTGGGGTGCAGCAGGGCCTTCGCTCCTCCTGAGCCTGCCAGACAATGCATCCTCCTGCCCTCACCCTCAGAAATAGCTGCTCTTTCCCACAGTTTCCAGTCCTGGGCGCAACCCCGGGACAGCTTCCCAGCTGAGCAGGCACGCATGGGCTGCCCTGGACACTGCTGGGAACCGGCTCTTTAATCATAGAATCATAGAATCATAGAATGGTTAGGGCTGGAAGGGACCTTCAAAGGTCATCTAGTCCAACCCCCCTGCAACAAACAGGGGTATCTCCAACTAGATCAGGTTGCTCAGGGCCTCGTCCAACCTGGCCTTGAATGTCTCCAGGGATGGAGCATCCACCACCTCTCTGGGCAACCTGTTCCAGTGTTCTACCACTCTCATGGTAAAAAATTTTTTCCTAATATCCAATCTGAATCTACCTCCCTCTATTTAAAACCATTACCCCTTGTCCTATCACAACTGGCCCTCCTGAACAGCCTCTCCCCATCTTTCTTGTAGGCCCCCTTGAGGTACTGGAAGACCGCTATAAGGTCACCCCGGAGCCTCCTCTTCTCCAGGCTGAACAGCCCCAACTCTTTCAGCCTGTCCTCATAGGAAAGGTGCTCCAGCCCTCTTATCATCTTCGTGGCCCTCCTCTGGACCCTCTCCAGCTGGTCCATGTCCTTCTTGTGTTGGGGGCTCCAACAAGCTTCCCAATACTGGGAAGCGTTGGGTGCTCTCGCAGCCCAACAGTTGCCCCCTCTCAGCACCGGCCGCGCTGGGCTTCCCACTGCGCTGGAGTGACCTGCCCAGTCCCGGGCTCTGCCCGCCCCCAGCACACCGCGGCACTGCCAAGGGTGCCTGGGTTGGTTTGTGTGCGGCTCTGGCGGAGGTCTGCGCGGTGATGGGTGACGACACCGTTGGCATGGCAGCCCGTGCTGAGCGCCGCCAGCTCTTCCACGCGCTGCTCTGCTGCTGTGCCGCGGGGCTGGACCAGGGCTGCTGCGTCCCCGGGTGACTCCGGGTGCGCGGCGACGCCTGAGCTCCATTCCCTGGGGAGTTTCCTGTAGCTTTGTCCCAAGCACAAAACTTCCTTTTAACGCGTCAATACTCAAAGTGCTTTGGAGTCTCTTGCAGAATCAGGTTTTATGTCGGAAGCACCGTCAAGCAAACGTGCTGAGCAGCGAAAGGGGAGCAGAACCGCGGTGGTGAGGGGCAGGGGGGTGCTGCATCTGCCACCCACACCCCTCCTTTCGCCAGCGGCGCAGCAAAAGGATGGATCTCCAAATCCCAGTCATCCGGAGATCAGGCGTAGCCTTTCTCCCCGTTTAGTGACGGGCATCCTGTGCCGCCGCCGCGCTGCTCATCCCGCAACAAAGCTGTGAGCACCCAGAGCGGGACTGGAGTTAATGGCCCAGTTTGGGACCCTTCTCTAGAGGCTCTCCAGACACACGGGCCTCCAGAAAGAAGCTGCTTCCCGTTTTCAAAATGCACTTATATCCACAGATTGCCTTAAATTACCTTAAAAATTACGGACGTGTGCTACAGCAAACATGCTGTGTAGTCATGTCCGTGTCCTCCCCAGCATCACGGCAGCTGCCAGAGCCGTCCTGCCTCTGGAGCGGGAAGTGCAGGACTGGGAGAGGAAGGGCTGGCTGCAGGAGCTGGGGCTGCACGAGCTGGGGCTGAGCGGGGCAGAGGGCTGGAGGGCTGGGGAGGAGGGGGCTGCGGCAGGCGGAGGGCGAAGGAATCCCAGGGCAGCCGGGGCTCTGGGGTACGGACCAGCTGGAGGAACATGGATGGGCACGTGGGCCCCTTGGGGCCCCATCACACCCCGCGGTGCCAGCCATGGGGGTGTCCCTTGTCCCCTGCCCACCTCGTGGTGCCAGCTGGGGCCTTGGCGGTGCCTGACCAGCCCCCCTCCACCAGAGTCACTACGTGGCCTGCATGGCTGCCATCCTGAGCCAGATGGACAAGGACCACTACAGCTCCTACATCAAGGCATTTCCCTCCCGTCCCGAGCTGATGGTGAGTGCTGCCCCACGCAGCGAGACCCGGGCCCTCCCTCACTGGCACCTCCCTGCCTCTCTACCCCACGTCTCGGCTGGGGTGTCCCACCGATCCTGGTGCCCTGCCTGCCTCTGGGCACCCGGCACTGGTGCCCCCTGCCCTGGGTGCTGGCACCGCCCACATCCCCACTCCGCGGAGGTGAAGCTCTTGCTGTCGGGTGACAAGGGCTCCTCCCAGCCCCAGTGCTCAGCAGAGCATCACCCTGGGAGGGCATCGTGGTCAAGCCCAGCTCCTGACACCTCTTCCTCCCCGGCAGGACTTCCTCATGGAGACCTTCATCCTCTTCAAGGACCTGATTGGCAAGACAGTGTACCCCTCTGACTGGATGGTGATGAACATGGTGCAGAACCGGTGAGGACCTCTGGGCCGGCAGGGACCCATGGGCAGATGTTGGGGCTGGATGTGAGAACCTGGGGCACCTTGCTGGGGCACGCAGACACTGGAGCACAGCTGTGCCGGGCAGCCTGAGGCCAGCTCAACCCCCTCCAAGCCCACCCTCTAACAGCCCTGAGTCCGTGCTCCTGCTGGCTCAGGGCAGCTCCGACACTCCCTGCTCCGTCCTGGGACAGTCTGGCCCCGTCTGGGAGGTGGGTGGCGGAGCTGCTCTCTGCAGCCCCATTGGTGGGCTTGGGGACTCCCGAGGGGCAGCGGGAAGCTGGCGCCAGACACCCCATCCTGCCATGCTGGGTGCCCGCACAGGGCAGGGATGCTGGGCATGCAGGACCAGTGCACCCAGGCAGCATTCGGCTACACCGCAGCGGGCGGAAGGGACCAGCTGGAGCGTGGGTGCGGGCAGCCGCAGCCCCGTGGCACTGCCAGGCCTGGCCCCCCCCCACCGCTCCTCGCTGGTGCTGGGAGCCCCAGCCTGTCTACCCACTGCAGTTTGGCCCCGGGGGTGTCGGTGGGCGGGCGATGCAGCTGCCCTCCGCTCAGTGCCCCACGGCCGCTCACCCCACAGGGAGTTCCTGCGCACCATCAACCACTTTGCTGCCACCTTGACGGAGATGTTCCTGAGCGACAGCAGCTTCGAGCTGCAGGTGAGCAGGTGCTGCCCCGGCCCTGGGGCTGCTGTGCCTTGCGGGGTTGGAGGGCTGGGGGCGAGGTGCCATGCTGCCTGTCCCCCTCCCTGTGCCACCCAGCCTGCTGTTTGTCCCCACACTTTTGCTGCAGCTTAGAATCACAGAACCACAGAACGGTTTGGGTCGGAAGGGACCTCAAAGATCAGTCAGTTCCACCCCCCCTGCCATGGGCAGGGACACCCTCCACTACACCAGGTTGCCCAAAGCCCCATCTAACCTGGCCTTGAACACTTCCAGGGATGGGGCAGCCACAGCTTCTCTGGGCAACCTGTGCCAGTGCCTCACCACCCTCAATGTAAAAAATTTCTTCCTTAGATCTAATCTCAACCTCCCCTCTTTCAGTTTAAAGCCATTGTCCCTTGTCCCCTAGCTTTGGAACAACTATTTCCACCTGGCCGTGGCTTTCCTCACCCAGGACTCGCTGCAGCTGGAGAATTTCTCCCAAGCCAAGCGCAACAGCATCCTGGCCAAGTGAGTCACCCGTGCCTTCGCTGGCCCTCCCCGGCCCAGCCGCCTGCCAGCAGCACCACAGGACCGAGCTCTGGAGCTCGGCTTCAGGTTCCTGCCCCAGGCTGCTGCCAGACCGTGGGTCAGGGATTTTGGGATGAGCCGGTCGGGCTGTGCTTGGGCCCCTGGCCTGGGCACTGTGCCCCAGGCTGCAGCGTGATGCTAACCAACATCTGTCCTGGCAGGTACGGGGACATGAGAGCCACGATCGGAGCTTCCATTCGGGACATGTGGTACAGCCTAGGTGAGCCACGGTGTGGCCAGCAGCGAGGAGGCTTGGCAAGTCTGTGAAGGCTGGTGTTCACCAGCACTGTCCCCAGAATGGGTGCTGGCGAGTGGGGTGTTGCTGGTGTGGGGCATGGGAGCCGCAGGCATGAGCAGGGCGTGCGAGCCCGCAGGCAGGGGAAGCTGCAGGTGTGCAAGGCTGGGGGACAGGACATGCAATCTGTGGGATACGTGATCCCACGGGATGTGCGTATCTGCCGGCGTGCAAGGCGGTGGGTGTGTGAGCCCGCAGGCACTGTGACCGGCCGCGTGCTCGCGCTCCCTGCGGGCAGCCTCCCCGCGCCGGGCTGGCGTCTGCCTGCAGCTCTGCCTTCCTGTTGCCAGATCCTGCGTGCTCCTGCCGTGCCTTGTGTCATGGGGCCGGCAGCATCCCGGGGCAGGCAGGCAGGACGCAGCATCTCGGGTCTCTGCCCCACGCCCCAGCAGGGAGCTGTGGGAAGCGTGTGGGGCAGCCCACAGCACAGCAGAGGAGCGGTGACGGGTGCCCACAGGCTGCTGCATGGGTTATTCATGTGTGCCAGGGCCTCTAGGTCCCGTAGCAGAGCGTTTGCCACGCTGTCCTGGCCGTACAGCGTTACCAGCCTGCCAGCACGGCTGTCCCGGAGGACTGCCTGGTTCTGCGGCAGCTGCCTGCCCTGGGCATGCTGACCTCTTCCTGGCACCACTCCCCCTCCCCTTCCACGCGTTGCTGCCCGTTTACAGCCGTGGGGTGCCAGGCCAGGGCTGGCCCAGGGAACGGGTGGCAGCCCCCAGGCCCCCCCAACCTTCCCTGCCCTCCCAGGCCGTCACAAGATCGAGTTCATCCCGGGCATGGTGGGCCCCATCCTGGAGATGACGCTGGTGCCAGAGCTGGAGCTGCGCAAGTCCACCATCCCCATCTTCTTCGACATGATGCTCTGCGAGTACCAGCTGACCGAGAGCTTCAGCCGGGTGAGTGCCCAGGGCCGCGGCAAGACACCAATGTGGCCAGATCCTGCTCCTCACCAGAGCACAGACCCCGGGGACCTGAAAGCTGAGCATCATCTGGGCAATGGGGGACCCCTGGCAGGGAGGGCTGTGGTGTCGGGGGGCACAGAGCACCATCCAGAGCCCCCTGGGGTCTGCTGCGCCCAGGCTGCTGGGGGACAGCGACGAGGCCAGCACCGGAGCGAGACGGGGACCTGGGGAGCAGGTCAGGGACCCCGAGAACAGGATGGGGCCCTGTCTGTGCCGGGACGGTGCGGGGACTCATCCACACCGGGGAGCCGGATGCCCTGGGAGAGGGGCAGGGACTCAGCTGTGCCGGGCAGTCCTGGGGCTGCAGCAGCCGAGCCTGGGGGCTGTCTGGGGTCTCGAGCCGGCTCCAGCCCCCGCAGCCCCCCGCGCCCCTGCGCCGCGGCCCCGCGTCCCGGCGGCTGCAGCCCGAGGCCGCGCTCAAGCCCGTCTCCGCAGTTCGAAGACGAGATCCTGCGCAAGCTGGACAGCGAGGTGGAGGGCGGCCGCGGGGATGAGCAGTACAAGCAGCTTTTTGAGAGCATGTGAGTGTGCAGGGCAGCCCCGCGCACCCTTCCCTCCAGGGCACGACCCTTCGCTGGCTGCCGCGCTCCTGCCCCAGCTGAATCTCGGCCATCCCACTCCTCCTCACGCTGTGCTCTGACCCAGAGCACGGCTCTCAGGGGAGTGGGACCTAAGAGGAAGGCTGCTGCCTGGGCAGCGTCATGTCCCTCTTCTGCACCACGGCTGCCCAGCCAGCCTGCCCCTGCCTGCCCCAGGCAATGCCCCTGCCCCAGGAATTACCCCTGCCCTGCCCCAGGCACTACCTCTGCCCCAGGAATTACCCCTGCCCTGCCTCAGCTGATGCCCCAGCCCCCCATATTGCCCCTGTCCTGGGCGATGCCCCTGTCCTGCCCAGGCTTTGCTCTTGCCCCATGGTGCCCGTCACAGGTTTGTGTGCAGGGCAGCTGGAGCTGTCAGGTCTCTCCCCCCTCCCTGATGTACCTGTTTGGGGACAGCAC
The DNA here is from genome assembly GCF_009769465.1 of Tauraco erythrolophus. Lineage (NCBI taxonomy): Eukaryota > Metazoa > Chordata > Aves > Musophagiformes > Musophagidae > Tauraco > Tauraco erythrolophus. The sequence continues at coordinate 113,980 of NW_028238631.1, read as the reverse complement.
TCTGTCTCGCTGCATACCAGGTGTTGCTTGTCATTCCTTGCTGGGGACTCCTGGCCCCCCCCAACTCCCTGCACCTCAGGGGAGCTGAGCTGGGGCAGCGGTGGGAGCACTGCGGAGCTGAGCGTGCAGTGGCACCCGTGACCTCCTCTCCTCCCCAGCCTGCTCAGCTGCTGCCAGAGACACCCTGAGCTGGCCAAGCCCGGGGAGAACTTCGTGGCGCTGGTGACGGGGCTCCTGGAGCGGCTTCTTGACTACCGGGCTGTCATGAATGACGAGAACAAAACCTACAGCATGAGCTGCACCGTCAACCTCCTGGTGGGCACCTGCCCTGTGTCCCCAGCCCCCCAGGGCTCAGCCCTACATCCCCCCGGGTCCCCCGAGGGCTGCGGTGCCCCCGGCACAGCCGAGATGGGGTGCAGGTGGTGCCAGACCCGGTGCCCCCGGGAGGTGCTCGCTGGGCGGCACCGTGCAGCTCCTGCTGCCGAGGGCAGCCCCGTCCCTGCATGGGGATGGTCCCAGCGGCACTGTGACCCAGAGTGAGGTATGGGAGTGTTGGGGGCTGCAGCATGTCCCCCCTCCCGGGGCCACTCAAAACAGCCTCATCTGCTCTTCCCCAGAACTTCTACAAGGAGATAGACCGCCAGGCCATGTACATCAGGTGAGCACGGCCCCGGGGAGGCTGGCATCACCTGGGGGTGAGGGGTCCCGGGGCCCCGAGCTGCCCCAGCCCCCTGCCACCCTGGTCCCAGGCACGCGGGACGGGGATGGCGGAGTGGCCACAAGGGCAGGGTGCTGGGGGCTCTGCCCCCACCAGCTGCCAGCCGGGGACTCTGCCCCGTGGGGGAGCACGGGATGGACCCCCAACTGCCACGGAACCCCCCTCAGGTACCTGTACAAGCTGAAGGACTTGCACGTCAGCTACGAGAACTACACGGAGGGAGCCTACACCCTCCTGCTGCACGCCCGGCTCCTCAAGGTGGGTCCCGGGGGGCTGCGGGGGCTGCGGGGGCCGAGGGCTCAGCGTGACGAGCTCCTGCTGCCTCTGCGCAGTGGTCGGACGAGGCGCCGGCAGCGCCCGTGCAGGGCTTGCACAGCCCGTGCCTGCACACCCAGCGCCAGCTGAAAGAGGCTCTCTACAACCAGATCATCCACTACTTCGACCAGGGCAAGGTGAGCGGCCGCATGCCCCAGCAGCCCCCCGAGCCCTGCCAGGATGGCAGGAGCTGGGCTGTCCCAGGGCAAGCTCGGCCCCCGGCCACTGCTGCCTCCTGCTCCAAGCCCCCAGCCTCAGCACAGCCCATCCACCTGCCCCACTGCGGTGGTGGGGCTGGAGCTGCCCCACAGTGAGCCTGGGCTGGGTGGTTCGACCCCGCAGCCGCCCAGCTGCCATGGCTGTCCTTCCCTGTGATCTGACCCATCCCATCCCATCCCATCCCGTCCCGTCCCGTCCCATCCCATCCTATCCTGTCCCGTCCCATCCCGTTCTGTCTCAGCTCAGCCTCAGCCCCCAGCCCCGTCACTGCCCAGCAGCTGGGGCACCCCGGGTGAGGGGCTCACCCAGGCAGGGGCTCAGGTGCTGGAGATGGTGGGAAATCGAGTCCTGCTGCTGCCCGGTGGCACCCAGCCGGAGCAGCCACCCCTGCGGGGAGAGCCCGTCCCGCCTCGCTGAGGAGCAGGGCTGTGGGTGCCCCCTAGACAAGGCTGGTCTCCTCTGAAAGCCCCCAGTGCCCCCCACCCCCCAGCTCACCCCACACCATGGGGCTCCTGTCCTGGCCCCATCTCCTGCAGATGTGGGAGGAGGCCATCCACATCTGCAAGGAGCTGGCAGAGCAGTATGAGACCGAAGTCTTTGACTACGAAATGCTGAGTGGCATCCTGGTGAGTGCCCAGCTCGGCCGGGGGCGGCCACGGCGTCAGAGCCGTGGGGAAGGACGGGAGGTCTGTGGGGCTCCCATCCCATCCCCACTCCTGCCCCTTTCCCCTGCAGCAGCGGGAAGCCGAGTTCTACGAGAAGATCCTGAAGGTGCTGCGGCCCAGCCCGGACTACTTCGCCGTGGGCTACTATGGGCAAGGCTTCCCCACCTTCCTGCGGGTGAGTGGCTCCCAGCCGCCCCAATGCCAGTACCGTGCCAGCAGCCACATGCTGCACCCGCCCCAGCCAGCGCCGGCGCCTGGGCTGAGCCTCATGGCCGTGGCCACCTTGGTGGCACCCCGTGAGCCAAGCCCTGGCAGTGTCCCTGCTCCCCAGGGATGGGGCCCCTCACTGCGGTGGGCATGGTGATGCCGGGGTGCCAAGCGCTCCGGCCAGGTGATCCCCCGCTGGGAGAACTGGAGGAGCCCTGGCAGCGCACAGGGTCCTCGCCTGCCAGGACGTGGGTGTCCCCTGGGGACAGGGCGAGTGGGGCACAGCGGGGGGAGACGGGGATTTGTGGGGCTCAGGGCAGGATCTTGGCTGCCCGTGAAAAGCACGAAGCGAGAAGCCGCAGCCCCAGCGGCAGGCGAGGAGCCGCTGCTCCTCCAGCCCCCCGTCACCTTCCCGGGAACCCTCCAGGAGCGCGGGCAGAGCGGTGGCTCCGGCACTGCCCCTCCAGCACTCGGCCCCTGCCCCAGCGGACCCCCCAGCTCTGCCCCCTTCGTATGAGCGAACTGATGGAATGGCCGCCCCTCGGAGCTCTCGCATTGGGTGCGCTGCCTGGTCTGCCCAGTCCACGTGCCAGCGGGACAGCCGGCGTGACTGCAGCCCCGAGGTGCCACCGGCTCCGCCAGCACCCGCGGATGATGCTCCTTTGCCCGGCACACACTGCACGCTCCGCTGCTAACGCAGTGGCTCGTCCCATCGAGCGTCATGGCAGGGCAGCTCCATCCCAAAGCTCCTCTCCTCCGTGCCGCTGCGGAGGAGCACCCCCTCTGGCACGGGCAGTGCCAGGTCCATTTTCCTCCAATTGCTGGATTTGGGGAAATTTTTCAAGAGGGAAGGTCTCCCGCTCAGCCGGGGGCTCAGCCTCGTCGGCGCCTGCGCCCCTGACGCCCTGGGGCTCTCTGCAGCCAGAGCACAGGCCGGGGGCTCCCTGGCCCGGCTCCACGGCGTGCTGGGACACGCTGCCATCTTCCTCTCCCGCAGAACAAGATCTTCATTTACCGGGGCAAGGAGTACGAGCGCCGGGAGGACTTCGAGATGCGGCTGCTGAGCCCCTTCCCCAACGCTGAGAAGCTGAAGAGCACGTCTCCACCTGGCCAGGACATCACGGGCTCCCCGGGCCAGTGTATCCTCTGAGCACAGGGACGGGGCTGGGAGGGCAGCGCCTTCCCTGTGCCATCGCCCCCTGAGCGGGTCCCAAGGACCCCTGGGGCTCTCCCCCTCCGGGCCCTGGGGCCCCTCTCCCCTGCAGCCCCCACCCCCCCCAGTGTGCGCCCGTGGCTCCTTCACTCCCACAGATATCCAGTGTTTCACCGTGCAGCCGGTGGAGGAAGCCAAGGTCCGGTTCAAGGACCGGAGCATCCCGGAGCAGATCACCAGGTGAGTGCCCCAGCATGGAGGGGTGCACCCGCTCTGCTCCCCGTGGGAGGGGACGCAACGGGCACCTGTCCCACGCTCTGCCCCCTCCCTCCCCTGCAGTTTCTATAAAGCCAACCACGTGCAGAAGTTCAGCTACTCGCGGCCCTTCAAGAAAGGCCCAAAGGATCCAGACAATGAATTTGCAGTGAGTGCTGGCAGGGGCTGCCAGGACCCCCAGCTGGGAGGGACGGGGAGCACTGGGGGGGCCCTGTGAGGAGCCAGGTGTCCAGAGGAAGGGGGATACAGGAGAGACTGGGGGTTCCCCAGTCCTGGGCTGGGCAAGGTGGTGGTCCCGTGCCCGTGGGAAGGAAAGGTGGGAGCCCCCGGCCCCACGGGGCAGCCAGGGGTGTCCCAGGGTGAGGAGGAGGAGGGTGGCGGGATGACCACTGTCCTCCCGGCAGAACATGTGGATCGAGCGGACAACCTTCGTAACAGCCTACCCCCTGCCCGGCATCCTGCGCTGGTTCGCGGTGACCTCCACCACCACGGTGAGGAGGGGGAGTGGGGGCAGCGGGGCCCCCCCAGGGCACCCCTTCTCCCAGAAGCATCACGCCGCTGCCCACCCCGGCGACGGTGACGTTACCCGGGTCTCCCATAAGCTCACCGCTGCCACGCGACCCTCACCCGCCTGCAGCCTCTTGCCTGCAGGACTGACCCTGCCGCAGTGGCACTCCCAGCCGAGGGCCAGCACTTCCCTGTGAGCCTTTGGCTCAGCTCCCGGCAGCCGGTGCCGGGGGTCCGAGGGGCTTCATGGGATGAGATACGCCACCCCGGGGCTGCCCTCCTGCGGGGCCAGGGAGAGACCACCCGGCCAGCCCCAAGCCGGATGGGCAGGTCGCTGGGTCAGCCGGCTGCTGACCCTCCCTCCCTGGGCGCAGACCATCATCTCGCCCCTGGAAAACGCCATCGAGACCATGATGAAAACAAATGAGAAAATTATGAGCGAGATCAACCGGCACCAGAGTGACCCCGGCCTGCCCGTCAACCCGCTCTCCATGCTGCTCAATGGCATCGTGGACCCTGCGGTCATGGGTGGCTTTGCCAAGTATGAGACGGTGAGGACACGCGGGTGCTGTGCTGGGGCCAGTGCGGGCACTCTCAGGGCTGGCAAGGGCAGGCGCTGGCACCGCTTAGTGCCACCTCCTGCCTGGACAGAGCCCAGCCAGCCCCTCAGCGGGACTGAGATGGGGTTCCTGCAGGCCTTTTTCCAGGAGTCCTACCTGCAGGAGCACCCCGAGGACAAGAGGAACATCGAGAAGCTGAAGGACCTGATTGCCTGGCAGGTACAGCCCGTGGCACCCCTCTGGCGGCAGAGGGGCCAGCTGCCCCGGGGCACCGCGTGCCCGGCGTCCCTGTCCCCGAGGAGCCCCGCAAGTGTGGGTGGACCTGTCCCTGTTGTCCCACAGACCCCGCTGCTGGCAGAGGGGATCCGGATCCACAGGCGGAAGGTGACGGAGGACCTGCGGCCCTTCCACGAGCGCATGGAGCAGTGCTTCGAGCAGCTGCGGGCCAAGGTGGAGAGCCAGTACGGCGTGCGGGAGATGGTGAGTGCCAGGGCGGTGAGCGCAGTGCGGGCATGGCCGGGGCGGCACAGGTGGTGCACGGCACCGGTGGGATGACACTGGACAAGCCAGTGCAGGTCTGGGGCAGCAGGGAACTGGCTGATGCAGCCGCAGCTGCAGCAGCAGGGGGAGGGGCACTGTGCACGGGGAACCTCGGGGTCCCCGCCTGCCCTGAGTGGGGGGACAACCCTGCCGAGGGGTGGCTGGTACTGGCACAAAACCACGACCGGCACTGCCAGCCCGGGCCGAGCCAAGGGAAGGGAAGGGGAGGCTCGGCACTCCCATCCCTCCTGGCTCCCTCTCAGGCTCTCTGTGCTCTCAGCTCTGCTTTGAGGACCGGCGCAGTGGACGACCCCGCTCCATGGCCTGGGGACCCGACTGGGACAAGCTGAGCCACGCTGGAGACAGGCAAGTGGTGTGGTGGGGAGTGCTGGCCCCGAGCCACCCCCCCTCACCACCCCTCTCACCACCCTCACCTGCTGGTCCCGCACTGCTGAGCCATCTTCACTCTCCACCCCGGACACTTCTCCCTCCTGCCCAGCCCATTGCCCTCCCGGCTTCCCTTTATTCCGAGCCGCATCTTGGGCTTGGGGTCCATCCTGCCGTGCCACCGTGGTGGCCCTGTCCCCGGGGGGGGGGCATGGAGCAAAGACACCCCATGTGCAGCCCCCAGGCTCACCTGGACACTGCTGTCACCTGAGCCATCCACGCTTGTCTTGCTGGCTTGTTCCCCCAAAACATCCACTGCTGAGCTCTGCCAGAGACGGTGCTGGTGCCCAGCTCAGGGCGGCCACTCCTGGCCACGGGCCAGCTGGCCCCGGCACAGCCCCACTCCCCATTCCCCTGCTCCCCACTCCCCCTGCTGCCCACCCACCCCTCACCAGCCACAGCTGCTCCTCAGCACGGAGGCACCCCCAACCCCGCAGCCTGCCCCTCGCACCTCCGAGAGCGAGGACCGCAGGAGCGAGCGCAAAGAGAACCGCTCCAGCACCTTCTTCGGGTACCGGCGGCAGGAGGCGCGCCAGTCCATCTCGGAGCTGCCAGAGTCCAAGGTGATGCTCGGCACAGCCCCGGTGCCTCCTCTCCTCCCCAGGGCCCTGCTCATGCTCCCCGTGGCGTCCTGCTGCACCTGGAGCCCCTGGCCCAGCTGGCAGCACCAGTCCCCAGCACGGCTGGGGAGCATCACACCCTGCCAGGGGCTCCTGCGTTCCCGGGGCTGCGGGTGCTGCGATGCAGCCTGGACCCCGCGGTGCTGAGCCCCCACTCCGTGCCCCAGGACGAGAAGCAGAGACTCTCCCGCAACATGAACGAGGGCAGCCTGGGCAGCTCTGAAGGAAACCAGCCCCCGCCAAGCCGAAACGCCACCGGTGCCCAGCCCGGCACTGCAGGTACTCCCTGCCACGGCTGCTGGCTCGGGGTGCCTTCCCAGTGCCCACCCCGGCCCCTGGCATGGCTGGGGGAGCTCCTTCCCTGGCCCCTACAGCCCCAGGCAGCATCCAACCCTTGTCTCCACGAGCGGGGCTGTGCCCCTGCCCCAGCAGTGCAGGTACCCACACTCCCAGCTCCACACCCCAGCACAGGCACCCTCAGCCCATCCCCACAACAGGGCAAGCACGTCCCCCAGCAGGGAGCGGGCAGGGAGCGGGCAGGGAGTGGGCAGGGAGTGCTTCGTACCAAGAGCACAGGCAGATCCCATGCGGTTTGCACGTCCCCCACCGAGTGCTCCCCACGGAGCTGCCAGTCATCGACCCCAGACCTTGTGCTGCTGGGTCTCAGTGTCAAGACCAGCTCCCAGTGGGAGCCAGCCCACACTCCCGGCTGGGCTTGTGCCCCCAGCCACCCCCAGCCCCACTGCCAGGGCCGTCATGCTCCCGCAGGCAGGAGAGCCAGCCCTGGCAGCCTGGGGCACCCACTGGCTCAGGGCACCCCAATGGGCCCCACGAGCCCTCCCAGGCTCCCACCTCCCCTACTTCCCAGGGCTGGCCCTGTCTCCCACTGGCTTCGGCGGCCGCGTGAAGAGTGCCAGCAAGGCGCCGCCGCTGCCCCGCAAGATCAGCCCCACAGTGTACGAGACATTCCTGGAGCAGAGCGGCATCATGACTGGAGGGAAGGTACTGCCAGACCCAGGCCCCCGGCCCCCACCGCCCCCCACCCCGGTAACCACCCTCTCTGCTTCAGGCGTCCACATCACCGACCACGGATGGAAACAAAGGGCTGAAGTCACCGCCGCTGCCACCACCAAAGTCCAAGCGGTTATCACAGCTCTGACCCAGCGCCCACCTGCAGCCACACTGCCCGCTCGCAGCCACCCCTGCCCACGGATGGAGAAGCCCGCGGTGCCCCCGCTCCCAGCTGGCTGCCGGATGAACAGCCCTGCCTGACCCTCGCCCGCTGGACCACCCCTCCTGCAGTACTTGCACCAGAAGCATCCCACACAGCTGCGCGACTCCCTGCGCACCCCGGCACCCAGGGTGGCACAGGGCACCACCGGCCTGCGTCCTGCCAGGTCTGACTCTTGCCACCCCCAGGTGCCCTCGGGCCGGGACGTCTCTGCCTTGTGGAGCTGCCCTGAGCTCCCACCCGCGTGACCACGCTGCACCAAAAAACTTTCCTCCCTCCGCCCTGAACTGCCCGCGGACCACGCGCACGGCAATGAGCTCTCTGCCAGCATGTGCTCAGCTCTTCCCTCCTCCTGCCCTCCACCCCAGGGGCAGCTCCTTGTCCCTTGGCTGCCCAGCCCACCCTGCAGCACTGGGACCAACGCTCTGGCCCAGGCACTGCGGCTGCCCGGGAGTCGGCGGGTCTGCGGGCGGGCCGGGGCAGCATCGCGCTTTGCAGCACTGGCTCTCCTGCCGGTACCCAGCTTTGCAGCCCTGCCTGTGCCAGGCTGGTGCCGCTGCTGCAGCCAGCCGTGCTGGGCTCCAGCCCCTGCGTCCCTGCTGCCACAGGCCACGGCCGTGGCTGCTAATAAAGGACTAACACGTCAGCCAGGCACCCTGCAGCGGGGCTGAAAGCCCTGTGTGTGCCAAAGCGCTCATCCCTGCTCACGCACAGCCCGACCAGGGGCCCTTCCACAGCCAGGCACCACCCTGGCACTGTGCCCCAGCACCACCCCAGCACTGTGCTCCAGCACCCTGCAGAGCAGGGACTCGCCCTCTGGCCAGGAGCCCTGAAGCAGGGAAAGCCCATGGGAGCCCGACACTGCCGAGGCACACGCTCCCGCTCCCCTGGCCGGGCTGTGCCGGCTCTGGCGCGGTAAGTGCCGGCACGCTGCTCTGCCTCCCGAGCTGGCACAGGGCTCTTTATTCGCGCGGGGCGTCGCGGGCTCAGCAGCCGTATTTACAGTCCTGCGTTACCAAGGAGGAACCTGGACCCGTACCCAAGGGATGGGGGGCGCAGGGGCTGCCTGCAGCAGGGAGCTGCCATCAGTGGGTTCCTGTCTACGTGGGAGTGTAGGATCAGCTCCCTGGGCTGGGGCTGAGGAAGGGACAAGGGAGACAGCACCTCGTGTCACAAACACGAAGCCTGGGAGCAGCTGGGCTGCGCTGGTGCCTGGGCACCCTCCACACGCCGGGCGGAGACGCGGGGCAGTGGAGCCGGCCATCTCTCGCTGAGCCCAGGTCTTCACAGCGGGTTTGCCGAGGAGGCTGCCAGCCGCTTCCCAATGTAGATCCTGGATTGGAGAGAGTGACCATAAGGCAACTCCGTGGGGACAGCCCGCTGGGCCGCAGCAAGGCACAGCGAGAGGAGTGGGCAGCAGCCACGGAGATGGCGGCGGCTGCCGGGGGAAGTGGTGCGGAGCAGCACCCAAGGATGAGCAGTCCAAACGCAAGAGCGTTCCCCCATCCCCCTGCTTTCCATGGGGACAGCCCCTTGGGCCAGGGCAGCCAGAGGCCCCCAGAGAGCCCCAGACTGTGCAGGGCTCACCCTGTCTGCACCCAAGGGGTCCGTTCCAGCCGAGGCCCCTCGGCAGCACGGATCAGCCCCATCAGAAACTCACCCCAGCCCCAGGGTCAGCACATGGCTGAGCAGCAGCGAGGGGATGAAGAGCAGCAGCAGCTCTGAACTGAAAAGTCTCTTCTTCCTCCCCACTGCACCTCCCTGCAGGCTCCACAGCACCGGCTGGGGGGAGCACACAAAGGCAAACTCCCTGGGAAAAGCGCACGGTTAACGGGGGCAGGAGGGAAAAGGGCAGAGCCCGCGGGACGGGATGGGACAGCAGGACGGGGCAGCAAAGCAGACAGCAAGGGTGGGGGACAGCGGGGCGCGCTGGTAGAGGACACGGGCCTTACTTTGGAGACCGATGCTGCGGGCGGCGGGCACAGGCCCAGCCGAGGGATGCTGGCAGGCGTCGCTCCCTCCGCTCGGCATCCTCCGGCACATCCCTCTAGAAGGAGGTGCAGGGCAGGTGAGGCCGGGGGCACGGCCAGCACGGCCCGCGGGGTGCAGCCTCCCTTACCTGTCGGGGGTGGGGGCACCCCGGCTGGGGCTGGCTGCAGGGAGGGAGCAGCTTGCTCTCCCCAGGTTGCTCACTCGTCTGACCGGCTCCGTTGTCATCCCAGGCCGGGGAGCCCAGCGTGAGCAGGGGGCTGCAAACACAACCCCCTCGGTCACCAAGCCCACGCTGCCCCTTGGAGCCCTGATGCCCGCCCTGCCGGGCAGGACTCCAGGGGCCTGGGCTCCTCCCTGGGACTCACCTGTCGCCGCTCTCCATCTCCAGCTGAGCTTCCAGCAGCATCTGCTCTACATCGGCGTGGCAGGAGAACCGCGAGGGCACAGGCTCGGGCTCCGGGCACCCTGGGCCACACCGCAGCTCCACCCAGGAGCCTGGGGGGGCTGTCAGCCCAGCACCAGCCTAGTCCCCGTGCTGCCCACCTGCTCTGCCCGGGGCCCACCAGCGCTCCCCACTCTGCCCCAGAGGCCTCCTTGGCTCACCCCGTCCTGGCCAGGAGCCCTCCCCGGTGCACCCCGCACCGCAGGAGCACGGAGCACCATTTCTGATCTGGGACATCTTGTGTAACCCCTACCCGCTCCCCCCCCACCTCCCCAGGGCTGCTCCTCGGCGTGCCCGGCTCCCCCGGGACCCCCGTCCGCCTCAGCCCCCCCCCGCCCCAGAGCGCCATCGATCCCACCCCCCGGGGCACACCAGCCCACTCGGACCTCCACGGGATCAGTCCCTCCCGGTGCACGTGAGCCCACCCGGGACACCCACCCGGGCTTCCCGCTGACCCGCGCCCCCCCCTTCCCCCTGCACGCCCACCCTCCCGGGACACCCGCTGACCTGGACCCCCCCCACGTGCACGTCCGCCCGCCTGGCGCCCCGCTGACCCAGACACCGCGGGGCACGTCCGGTCCCCCCGGGACTCCCGCGGACTCAGCCCCCCCCGGGCCCGCACCGCCCCGCGCCCCGCACGGACCGTCGTCGCCGGCGCGCGCCATGGCCCCGCGAGTGCGGCCGCGCTCAGCCCCCGCCGCTCTGCCAGTCACGTGACGCCCGCGAGCCCCCATGTAAATAAAACCACCGGCACCGGGGCACCGCGTCTTAAAAGGGCACCGGCTCCGTCCCCTGGGGCCCGCGGCGCCCGCAGCCCGGCGGGAGCGCCGACGGAGGCCCCGTCCCCTGCAAGTTGGCCGCCAGCACCGCGTCGGGGGCGCGGCCGCCCGCCGCGGCTCTCCCGGCGCAGGAGGAGCCGGGGCCGCCGCGTTGCCCCTTTAAGCGGCGCCTACGTGCGGCGCGCGAGCGGGCGGCGGCCGCGGCGCGTGCGGAGGCGCACGGAGCCGCGCTGGCCCCGCCCCCGCCCGGGGCCCCGCCCCCCGCCCCGGTGGCCCCGCCCCGCCCCGCCCCGCCCCGCCCCCGCAGAGCCGAGCCGCGCCAGACGCTGCCGCCGTTTATTTCCGCCGCCGGGGGCCCGCCCGGCCCGGCCGCGCAGGGCACAGGCGCTTCCGGGCCCGCCCCGCCGCGCCCGCTCAGGGGCTGCCGCCGGCCCGCGCCGCGCCGTGCTTCTCGGCGAACCTCCTGCGGGAGAAAGCGCCGTCAGGCACCGGCCCCGCCGCCCCGGACCGCCCGACGGTGCTCCCAGAGACCCGACCGGGCAGCGCCGCCCGGGCGTCGCAGGGGGCACAAGGGGCCGGGGCGGTGGGATGCGGGGGCGGGGCGGAGAGGAGCGGGGCGCAAACGGGGGTGCGGGGGGGTGCGGGCCGCGGGGCTGAAGCGGCCTCCCTGCTCCGGGGGAGCGCGGCTGGAGGCCCCGCACCAGGCACCGAGCCGGGGCGCTCCCCCGGCCGCACACTCCCTCCCTCCCTCGGACCCTGTTTTCATCTCAAGCTTTCATGGAGCCTGGGGAAGCTCCGGTGCAGCCGGCAGGCAGAGCGGGCTGCTCCGGGAAAGCCACACGGCTGAAGGAAGTCACTGGTGGGGACCAGTGCGACAGCGTGAGCCCAGCATGGGCTGCGCCGGACCGAGCTGCCAGAGCCTGCTGGAGACCGCTGGCAGCAGCCCGGAGTAGTTCCTTGGAGCAAAGATGAGGAGCATGGTCACCTTTCCACATCTCCTCGGGACCCCTTTCTCCCAGAGGAGTAGAGACACCACTGCTCTACAGCCAGAAGAGCCGCAGAAAAGGGACATAAAAGATCGGGATGGGGAAGAGCAACAAAGTCAGAAGAAAGGACTTTCACCTCCTTCCCTCTGCTGGTGAACCAGTCGTGCCTGGTGGGTCAAGCAAGAGCCCTGAGCCATCCCTGTGCTTGGGTTAAAAGGTCTGGGGACAACTCTGAAGACAGAGTCTGACATTCTCTACGGCACAGGACTATTCCGAGATGTAATTCCTCTGAACTGAAATGATCTTTCAGAAAAACAGTCCTGTTAAATTCTCGGTGACTTAAGGGCTACCCAGAGTCACCTGGGGCTACCCCTTCAGAAAGGGGCACTTCCGAGTTCGCCTGGCTTCAACCGTCAACCATGGAACTTCCAGACTTTCAACCGCAGGGAGAAGCTGATGTGCTGCCAAAAGCCACAGGATCCAAAAGGTTTAACTGATCCCTGAGCCTCTGCAATCTTGTCCCAACTGCTGGCGTGCTCTGGAGCAAAGCCCAGTGCAGCGCCCGAGCGTGGCACCAGAGGGGCTCGCTCTCCACAGCAAGACCCTGCGCTCAGAGCGGAGCCCCGACCTTGCAGCACGCAGGCTGAGCTGAACACTCCCTCATCTCTACCATCTTCTAGAGCATCTTCTAAGGAGTCAGCCGGGCATTCCGGGAGACACCCAGAAGCCACCACTTCTGCTGGAAGCTTATTCCACTGACAAATCCATTTCCTTTTCAGAAACAACTACCCCATTACCTGTGTAAAGTCTGTCACATGAGTCACTATTCTGCTTTTCTCTGCCACATTAAACAGCCTTTCCGAACCTGGTTCCTCCACCCAGAGTTATATATAGTGTGCCATCTCATTTACAGCATGTGGAACAGACTTGGCTTACCCTCCAAACTCATCCTGAATTTTCAGTATCTTTTCTAAAAACAGACCCAGACACCAGAATGGGGCATTTGTTCCAGTATTTGTCCCGTCAAAATCCTGCACAGAGGTCAAACTTGCCCCCTGTTCTCTGCAGTTCTCCACTTACTGCACTGTCCCTGTTGCCAAACAGCCAACTTCTCTCCAAAATGACTGTTCCATAGCGTCCTTACTAATTCCAAAGAAATCTGTAGTCCCACAATGACTTCTATCAAATCTGTTTCACCGAAGAACCACAGGAGATTTTTTTTGCTAAGCTCCATTCCTCAGCAGCTGTGTTTCTGGCAAACAGCTAGAATCCCACCTAGTCCCTAAAACCAGAAGCCCAGTGTCAATTCAGGAGACAGAGCGCTTCCTAGGAATGACAAGGGGCTGCATGCTTGGAAGAGGCAAAGCAGACAAGCACCTGCCTCCTCTCTCCTTCAGCCATGGTTCCCTGCCTCAGCCCCGCTGCCTTGGGCCAGAGGGGAGCACTGGGAGGACACGAGGCGAAGCAAGAGGCGTTTTGGGGACGGGGTTTTGGGGACTCTGACAGGGGGAGGTCTGCGTAGACTCACCTCCTGGCATAGTCGTACAACGCTCGCTTCCGCTCTTGCAAGGACAGGTGCCGCTCCACAGGGGACTTTGCGAATTGCTTTGTAGCCGGCTGGAACAGAAAGCACAAGAGCCATCAGGAGACAGTCAGACGAAGCCAGGAGACCTCCTCAGTGGCTCTGCACAGACCCAGCATGCCACTTCGGTCTCTGGTTTAAAATGCTGCACTCCCCTGACATCACAGCTAGTCCTGAACACAGGCCACCATGCTCTGGCTGCAAGCCATCAGACCAGAGGAGACAACACAACCACCAAAAGTACCTTGGAAGAAGGCACAGCTATGGAGCCCTGGATGCCAGAAGCAGCTGCAGCCTGGGAGGTAGATGGAGCAGGCAGGTCAGTACCAGCCTCCTTACTTTCAGGGAAGAAGGGTACTCTCCCCTCCAGCAAGTTGGCAATGGTGGTATCCACACAGTTGGTTTGGGCTGTAGGGACAAAGAAGATCTGTTAGAGAGGGAGCCACTGCCTCAAGACACTCACATCCTTGCTGTTGTTGTGCTCCACAGTGCAGCAGGCACAAGGTTTCTGCTTTCAGGTATTCACAGAGACTTGGCATGGAAGGTGAGCTGCGTCCCTGCTAACACCCCAGGCCTCTCTTACCCAGGTCTATCCTGATGACCTCCAGAGGCACATGAGGGAGCACCTCCTTGACCCGCTGAGCCATTGCTGTGATCCGCACATCCTCAGGAACAACTCCAGTCGGGCTGGAAGGCACCCTGGGCCTGGCTGCCAGGGGCTGGCTTGAGGCTGCAAGAGAAAGAACAGCGGGCACAAGAGGGTGGCCTAAAGGTGCATGGCCTTTGAGCTGCAACAGCTCTGCTTTCCCTAGTGTGAACTGGTGTGGTAAGAAAGCCGCACTTCCTGCACACAACCATCAGGTCTGTGCTCAGGAGTGGTGGCACTCTCCCTGCCAGCGAGCCGCAACCCCCTGCCTAAAGCACACAGGTGGCCCCTGCTCCCCAGGAGGATGTCAAGCATGCCTTCTCCTCTCCCTCCATGCCAAGAGGGAGGAGGGAGAGGAGACCTTTGCCTTTGACACCTCCCCAAAGGCAAAGCCCAAGTGGCTGTTCTGTAGCCAGGACACCTACCTGGGGCAAAGGGGAGAAGCGATGTGTGTCTCAGCCTCTTCATGTGTTCAGTTTTATCTGCTGCAGTGAGCCGTGTGGATACCACACCCAGCTCCATGGCCAAGAGCTGCACAAACGTAGAGAAGAGTCACATGTACACAACACACAACACGTATGACCCCGCATTCCCATCTGCAGGGGCATGTATCGGATGTACAGGCCTGTGTGGAGCCGTGGCGAGGGGAAGAGGACTGGGAACTGATTTCTCCAGGGCCACAGTGGTGCATTTCAGTGTTGCATGGAGCACTTGAAGGACCAGGATAGGCAATATCATCCTGCCAAGACAGGCTGACAGGCAGATACAAGAGCTTTGGTGCAGGAGCTATGAAGTCCCTGGCACATGAGGGGAAGTTGGAGAAACAATTGCTTTATTTGATTCGTGGTATTATGAAAAGGGAGTGAAAGGTTTGAACCAGATGGGGAGAGCCTTGATAACTGGGGGGTAGCAAATAGGCCATGGAAAAACTGAATTAATTATAAGGGGCAATAAATACGGGCCAGAGTTCCCATCGTACAAACACACCCATCCGGAAACGCCCTCTGCAACTCTGCTGGCACCCCACTCTCCTCTGTGACCATCCCAAATTGCAGGAGTCCTACACATCCCTCTCCCACGTCATCCTCCTACCTCCTGAACTCGGAGCGCAAAATCCTCACTCAGTTCTTCAGCTCGTCTGGGGACAGACGGCATCCACCTGAATGGGGACAACAGCACTGGGCTGACTGCTTCAAGGGCTGCTGGAGGAGCCAGTCCCATCTGGGATCAGCAGTGCAAAGGTGCTATCCCCACCTCAGCTCTCCCTGCTCACCCCAAACCTCTCCCCACAAGACAAGCGCCAAACCTCGATGCTAGCTGGCAAAATTAAGGGCAAGGCACGGCTCAGGAGACAAAACTGGCTCAGTGAATCTTTATTAGCACTCAAGCGTAACATGCCAAGTGTCTCCTAGTGAAGCTCCCAGAAAGGCCCCAAACGAGGGGCCGTTGCCATTTACATGAAAGCAGAAAACAGATCAGCAAGGCTCGGGCCAGACACAGCCAGGGAAAGCTACAGCACAAGACGACTCTTTGCCGAAATAGCCTGAGCCCTAAATTTGACTCCAAGCCCCTTCCGCTGCCTACGAACCCGTATTACACCAAAGCTGCTCAGCCCACCTGGGCCCGGGACAGGTGTCTGAGCCACCTCTGCATTTCCCAGGGGACTGCAGGGAAGAGACAGACGCTCGAGGGCTGGGCTGCCTGCAGGGAATCTCCCAGGGGACCCGCGCAGCCCTGGGGTGAACTGCAGCAGGGCAGCTAGCTTCAAAAATACACCC
Organism: Tauraco erythrolophus; assembly: GCF_009769465.1. NCBI lineage: Eukaryota > Metazoa > Chordata > Aves > Musophagiformes > Musophagidae > Tauraco > Tauraco erythrolophus. The sequence goes on along the minus strand of NW_028238631.1, from coordinate 98,317 downwards.
AGCAAACTGGATGTAAAAGCCCCCAGAGACTCCTCTCCATCACCAACTGAATGCCAGAACCAAGAGCCGCCTCCACTTCAGCAGCTGGTCCAGAAGCTGGAGCTGGCAGGGACCAAACAATGCTGAACAAAGCCATGCTGAGATACCACCACAGGGGCGCGCGTTAGCGCCTACCAAAACATCTCCTACTGCAACGGCAAAAGGTCAGGCTCTCTGCCCACCCTACACCCTGCCCCAAACGAAAGAAAGGGAGATAGTACCTTACTTGATATACTGTGAAGGGAACAAAGAAGGTCCAGAGCAGCTCTGCGATCCAGGAGGAGTCAGCCACACTCTGGGGAAGAGAGCACAATGAGACGGCGGCCCACGGAACGGGCTGGTCAGGTCTCCCACCAGGGAGGCAGGAAGGCAGCAGACAGCTGAGCCGCGGCCGCGAGCGACAGGCACGCAGGCAGAGGACTGGCAAAGCAGCGCACGGCGAGGGCTGGCACGAGGGCACATTCACCTTCCTCAGTCTTCACCAGGCAGAGCAGGAGAGTCAGTTTTAACTGCTCCAAGTCACCTTTTCCTCCCAGCAGGGGTTCCCCTCAATATCCTCACATTCTCTGCCAGACTGTGCCTTTAGAAAGGATCGAAGATGCTGCAAGGCCTACTAATGTTTCCTTAGAATCAGGAATGATCCTTCCTTACTCTGATGGGAACAGCCTCTGCAGTGTGGCTGCGCTCTGAAGCCTTAAACAACTCTTCACTTTGCAGATAAATCGTTAGAGGTGAGCTGTAATTTATTACTTCCTTCCTGTTTCTAAAAATAAGTAAACCTTTTCCCCAAGAAGTACTGCGACGCCTGCCAGCAGAGAGCACTGAACAGGCACTCTGAAGTGGTGGGCTCTCCGTCCTTCCCAACAGGACACAGCCCAACAGCCAGGCCATACTCAGAAACCAGCCTGACTGCGAGCACAGAGCTGAACTAAAGACCTCCAGAGACTCCCCACAACCTACGCTTTTCAACCATTGTAAAGAATTTGCTGTTGAACGGACGTTGTTCCTGGAATTTTTGCAGTTGGTTACTTTTATCCTGCTGTGACTAAACTTTCCACAAGCTGGTGAGAACACCATCTCAAGATCTGCAGCGTGCAAGGTAGCTGCCTCAGCTTCTTTCACACCTGACCTGGTCCTTGACCAAAGCAGCGTGGCCCTGAGACAGGGCCTTGTGCCTGGTTTATGCCGCAGCCTGGAAAGAGGTGCTATAAATGAGAAAAGCCTCGAAACCACAGTCACCAAGGGTAACACAAAGAAGCCTCATCTCCTGGATAAAGAGAAGGAAGAAAGCTAAAATCAAACGCCTTATGGCGATGCCAATAGCCAGGCTTCAGTTACGCTGCCCTGTGCCCCAGCACAGCACCCTCCTTCAAGGTGCGAGCCAGCTGCAGCTGGAGAAAAGTCTTTCTTAAACCCAGTTTTGGTGGTTTGCTCAGCCCAGCGTCTGACGTGTATCACATACGTGTCTAAGAAAGCTGATGGAACCATTCAAAGTGTCTCATCTCCAGTCCTCGGAAGCTTCTGACGGCTTAGAATTACGTAAGAAATTCACCAGGATTTACTTAACCGATGTGCACGAAGGGCAGAGTCCTGCTCGACCTCTGAAGGTAAAAACCTGAGCCAAGAACTGACTCCAACCAGCACCTTCGAACGGATCTGCAGTTACACACGTGCTGTTCTCCTGAACGTTCACCAAGGGAAAAGCACAAAGACAAACACCCAACTCGTCACATCTCACAGAATTTCTCGCAGGATTCAGAACCAGAAAAAGAGAAGATATTCATTATAAACAGCCCGGAGGAGGACAGCTCTCCCACTCTCTAGAGCAGTCATTCAAAAATTCCAATTACCCTCACTGTCAGAAAACTGCATCTTAATCCAGAACTGAACTCGTGCAGTACCGACGTTTAGCCTCAGCACCTGCAAGGACCGCTGCTGCGTGCTTTGCCAGAAAAATAAAAAAAGAATCCTCCGCTCTTAAGCCTCTCCTCCAGCGTGCAAGCAGCTGTGCGCAAGAATCCCTCTGCCTTTTCTCTGGTAAGCTGATTAAGCTGAGTGCCTTTACGCGTTGCTCTCTGGACCCTGCATCATGCTCACGGCATCCTTGAACTCTCTCTGCTGCTGCCCCACTTCCTTGACAGCGAGGCTACCAGAGCTGCGCAGGATATTTCGGAGGTTTTCATCACGGCACGCATCCAGCTAACGCTGCGTTCCTCACCCTGCCAGGTATTCCTCGTTACGCACCCACAGACCACATCAGACTTACTAACAGCTCTCGGCAGTTCACTGGATCACAATCAATAATCCGGCTCCTTCGCTGTTCACTGACCTGAACTCACCGGCAAGGATCTCAGGATCGATGCCCGCAGCGCCAATAAAAGCACCAAACGACACCGGGCAAAGAACGAATCCCTAACGGAACCTCGGAATACCCGCACGCTGCTGTTTGCGTTTGGGCAGTGATGTTTTGTGACCTGCTGCTACATGGCTTTAACTCTGTCCACTGTGCCCGGCTACCTTAAAAAGATGGACGTTAAAGGATCAACTCAAACGTCAGACAAATGCAGAATGTACGTGTCAATCAAGCAGATCCATAAATCGTTTCAAGAAATAAGAAATTCAACAAAATCTCACTCTGCAAACAAGCCGAGAACAGTTTTGTCGCAATCTCTTTAGCAGCACAAGCGTTATCATCATGAACTTTGCCGCTTTTCCGAAGCCACTCTTGCATCACGTGACACGTCTGCGTTCGGGAGGCCCGAGTTCCACCCTACGCCGGAGCCTCGCCTGACCTGGGCACACCAGCCGTTCTCCGGGGCGACTGGAGCTGCTCTTCCCAAGCACTTTGAAAGCAGGGAGCTCGCAAAGAGGAGATGAGACACAGTGTCATGGATGCCGATGGCACAATGGTGGACAGCTGCGACACCGACGCGTTTATCAAAGTTGCCAGTGTAAGCAAGAGGGTATTGACTGGGCAGAAAGGAGCTTGGAAACCACTGAGAAGCGGCTCCGGGGGGCGACAGGACACAAGGCCAGGCGGCACTGCCCACAGGCTTCAAAGCAGCAGCAGAATCAACGGCATGGCCAAGACCCTGGCACAGCGTACGCCTCCGCAACTCCTCCTGGCCCCGTGTCCCTCACTCACCACAGTGATCAAAGGCCTCTGAACCTGTAGGGCAACGGGCTGCACCACATCCAAGACTGAGAACGGCCACGAGCTGGAAAGGAAGAATTCAGCAGTGAATGACCCCGAAGGGACCGCAGCCCCGCCGCAGGAATACCCACTCCTAGTACCTGAAGCGGAGCAGGCCAGCCCGGCCATTGGTGGCAGCCTCCTCTGGGAACAGCAGCAGCGGTGGGTTTCCTCTGTGGGATGAATACACCTTCAGGGAATCCACCAGCTCTGCCCGGCTTCCCGTTACTCCCAGCTCCATGAACCCCCGTGACCAGCAGATGAAGCCAGGGGCACCATTCAACGCAGGCTGCAAGGAAAGACAGGAGTAAGGAAGAAGTGCTGTCCTGTCCTCCCCTCAAGGCCTGCTTTCCCAGGTGACAAAGCTCCTGCTTATGACCAAAAATGCCTCTGGGGACTGAGGGAGCAACCTGCATGCTAAAAGCACCAGTGGCAGAGAGCACATTACTGCCAGGCTTCAGCAGCTGCTCTGTCCCTGATTCCCTAGGAATTTGATTCCTGATCTTCAGTTCAGACTGCACCCTGTCTGCCCCCATGCCGTGGGCGACAGCCGCGTTTCCCCACGTTCTCTCTAGTAGTTCCTGACACACTTGGCAAAGGACATGCTACTTCCAAGAATTACTTTACTCCAGGTCAGGAGCAAGTCTACTGCTGTTCAGGATACAGGACCAGCCAGCTCACCCCCAGGCACGTTCGGAGCCTGTCGATTCAGGAACTCCACACATAAGGAATTTCACAAGAGCACAGGGAAAGTTACACAACCATAACCCGAGCACCACTGCCCCACCACGCAGCTCCCCTCGCACTCCTCTGCCCTGCAGCCAGCTGCCCACACACACCAGAGCGGCAACCCAAGCTGTGGGCAAACCCCACAGCCAGCCCTGCTTCTGACACCACCTGTTTGAAACGCCAGAAAAAGATACAAAGATTTACCCACTGTCTTCCAATAAAATAAATAACCACCATAACATCTCCTGTTCCTCCTCACCCTGTTTCATTTATTCATGCACAGCCTACAGCGTGACACTGAACCACAGCAAAAAACTCAAGCCTTGTACAATCCTGGGTTAATAAATAGGAACAGAAGAGGCTCAGGGCAACACCTAAACTCTAAATGAGCTCTCCGTTCACCTCTCTTGGAGAGAGGGGCTTCCAGCCCCACCACATTCGGCTCCAAGCTACTCACCGTATTACATGAGGTCAGAAGGTTGATGATGTTGTGGTCGAATTGCGTCACGTGGTTGGCGATATACACCCTCACGTTGACATCACGAAGCTGGGGATCGCTTTGCCGCACAAATAAGCCCAGCACCGAGCACATGACACGTACAATAAACCTGGGAGGGGGGAGGAAAGTGTCTTGCAATCTGAGCCATCGCTGGTATACGTTTCCAACAAAAAGAAGAGAGAGCTGGGAATTCGTGTAACTTGCAAAAGGACACTGGTACAAAATGGAAACAGTATGACAGATGCCCAGGATAGGAACTGTTGGGGCTGAAGTCTGCCTACAGAACTGCAGCATGAAACATGGGGCAGTAAAGCCACGCACGGAATTTCTGAGCAGGATCCCCAGCTGATCCGAGTGTTTCAGATCAGTCCTTGAGCACAGAGAAAGCACCTTCATGGCTCCTGGGGACAAAGAGTCCCAAAACCACAGCTCCCTGTGCACCTCTGCATGAGCCAAGCCTCCACAGCTACGGACCCCGAAGGGCAAGCCCTCCCACCCCCCACCGCCCCACAGCAGTGTCTGCACAGCACGCCCCCACCCCCAGCAACAGCAGGAGCTCCACGCCCTGGGCACTGCCGGGCTCACGCACCGTCGCAGCACGCTGTCGGGCAAGGCGCAGCTGACCAGAAAGACGTGCACGCCGATGAAGAGGCGCAGGACGAGCAGGCAGAGTCCCACGGGCGCGTAGAGCAGCAGGGCCAGAAGCAGGAACCCGTCGGTCGGAAACCTGTAGGGTCCAAGAGCAGCACAGACAGCGTGGCTGGGGCACGAATGGGACGGGCAGAGCCCCAGCTGCCCACCCGGGCCCTCCGCAGGGACCACCCCGCGCCCTCTGCTCTGCGTGACCTCCCGGGCCGCCCCGAGGAGTCAGCCAGCCCGCCCCGGGCCTCCCGGGCACACCCCGAACCCCCGCCGCTCCCCACACAGGACACCCCGGCCCTCCCCACGGAGCTTCCCCCGGCGCCTCTCGCCAGAGACACCGCAGCTTCCTGGGCGGCCCTCCCCCGGGACACCCCGAGCCCCCGGGCCTCCCCCGGGACACCCCGAACCCCCGGGCCTCCCCCAGCAGCCCGCGGCCCCACCCCTACGGCCGCCGCATCTCTCACCGGTGCGAGTCGAAGAGCCGCTCGGGGCCCGGGGTCGCAGGAGGCTCCATCCCCACCGCACCCGGTGCCTCAGGGCCACCCGACACCCGCCGCCATCTTCCGCCGCGGCCGCCCGCTCGGCCCGCGCAGGGCAGCCTGGGAGGTGCGGCGCCTTCCCGGCGTGCAACGCGCCACCCCCCCCCGCACCGCCGCCCCCGCCTTCGGCCGCGGGCCCTCGGCGGGCCTCGTGCTCCCGCCGCGGACCGCGCCCGCCCTCCGCCACCGGCGGCCGCGCTACGGCTCCCGAGGCGGCTACCGGCGGCAGCGCAGCTCCCGGCGCGCCCCGTGGCGTACTGCAGCTTCCGGCGGGCCTCCGCGCCGGGACTACCGATCCCAGCGTGCCCCGCGGCCCGATCGCACCTCCCGGCGGGGCGGGGCCGCAGCTCCCAGCGCGCCCCGCGGGCGGATCGCGCCTCCCGGCGGGCGGGCACCGGAGCAGCATGGCGGCGCTGGCGCGGTGGGCGCGCGTCCCGCTGCGGCCGAGCGCCGCGCGCTGGTGCCGGGCGCTGTGCGGTGCCGCCGCGGCCCCCTCGCCGCCTCCGCCGCCTCCTCCCCCTCCGCCTTCCGCCGGGGGCCGCGCGCTGGCGGCGGCGCTGGGCGCCGGGGCGGCGGCGCTGGTGCTGCTGTGGGCCCGGGAGGGCGAGGGCCGCCGGCCCGCGCTGCCCGCGCTGCGCGCCGCCGTGCCCGCGCCGCCGCCGCCCTCCGCCTCGCCCCGCGCCGCCTTCAACTTCATCGCCGACGTGGTGGAGAAGACGGCGCCCGCGCTGGTCTACGTGGAGATCGTGGGCAGGTACCGGCAGCGGGCGGCCGCCCCCGGCCCGGCCCGCAGCCCCGCGGAGCCGCCTCCCCCCCCTGCGCGGCGGGGCCGTTTCCCCCTTGGCCCCGTCGCCGCCCTCCGCCGCAGCGCCCCTCTCCCCGCTCAGCGCAGCCCCCGCCCCGGCCTTCTCGTGTCCCGGGCAGCCTGACCCGGGCACGGCACCCGGGAGCGGCGGATCGGGCCCCTCGCCCTGCCGCCTGCGCACGCCGCTGGCCCGGGGCCGCCTTCGCCGAGGAGGTGTTGCTGCCGCCGCCCTCGCCCTCCGGGGCCGTTCCGGCGGAGCTGCGCCCCGGGCAGCAGCCCGGTGCTCTCCCGCGGCGTGGGATTGCTCTGTGCCCGAAGCACGACTTGGCATTGACCTTCGAACCCCGTGGTGACCTTGCCATCCCGCCTGGCAAGGCGTCTCTGAACGGCAGCTCTGCCCTTCGGCTTGTTGACCGCTCCCTCTGTACGGTGCCCGCTGCAGGCTTGCTCAGTGCCCGCTGCAGCGTGCCACCCTCCTGTTCCCGAGCAGAGGTGTTGGCCTTTTCGGTTCCTGCGGCACCGTGTTAGTCACTGGCTACCAGCTGGACTTGCACCTTGGTGCTGCAGCCAGTTTTCCATTCGCTTTATCCGGTTCTCAGCCCGCACATCGCCTGCGTGGCTGGAAGGGTGGGTGCCACGGGAGACCTTGCCGAAAGCTTCTTCAGGTGGGCAGGGTTTGCTGCTCGCCGCTCACCTGCTCGCAGGAGCCAGCCACCTTGGTCGAGCGTGATTTGCCACTGGTGGTCTGTGGTGGCTGCTCCCAGTCCTCCTCTCGTGTGCTGGAAAGTTTACTCCCTGAGTTTCCCAGACACGGGGGCAAAGCTGACTGGCCTGCAGTTTTCGGGACGCTTTTTCGTGATGATCTTGCAGCTGGTGTGACGTTTGCCTTTTTCCAGCCGTCAGGAGCCCCTCTTTACCACCGTGACATTTGGGCACTCACGGGGACATCAGCCGTCCCCTTCGTATGTATCCCGGCTGGTGCGTGTCCAGGTGGCTTTGGCAATCTCTCCCTTGATCTTCTGTGCCGTGCTGCGTTCCCACAGACTGCCTCTGGGCACGGGGACTTGGGAGGCCCAAGGAACCAGGCAAAAAGGTGCTGAGCACCTCAGCCCTTTCTGTGTCTGCAGCACCAGGTGCCTTGCCTCACTCAGCACCAGGCCTTCCCGCAGAGGTCAGGGTGATGGGCATCCCCCGCAGCGACCAGGGCCTGCAATCCTGAGTCTTCCTCTGGCTGTCCAAAGAGGATGTACCATCTCCTCCCAAGTGGAGGCAAGGCTCTGCGTGTTCGGGCTACTTTGTGCAGATCATGACCTCTGCTCCTTGCCTCTCTTTCCCGAAGAGCCTGCGCCATCCGTTGCAGCTCTCCACGTGCGTAACCGTCCCACTGTGCCTCTGCAGTCCCAGCAGCAGGATCGTGCCGTGGCGGTTGTGCGTGGACTCCTGATTCTTCCTGCTTGTTCCCCTGTGGCACGCCTGTTTGTATGGACTTAAGATCTTTCATGGGAAAGTGAAGGAGTCTCCCTCATAGTGCTGTTCCCTGGACATCCTCACTATCCCCCACTTCTTTCCAGGCCTACCCGTCTGGGCCACCCAGTCTTCCTGGCCCCTGCCCCCCCCCTTCTCGGTCCCCTCGGAGTCCCTGCCACCAGTCCCTGATCTGTGCCCACCTTGCAGGCATCCCTTTTCGGGCCGTGACGTGCCAATCTCTAACGGCTCGGGTTTCCTGGTGTCTCCGGATGGGCTCATTGTGACCAACGCACACGTGGTGGCAAACCGGCGGCGCGTGCGGGTGAAGCTGGCCAGTGGTGAGCAGTATGACGCTGTGGTGCAGGACGTGGACCAGGTTGCAGACATCGCTACCATCAAGATCAAGCCTAAGGTGTGCACGGTGCTTGTGGAAACTCTCCCTTCATTCCCTCCCGTCCGCTCACCATCCTCCTCCCTTCCAGCACCCGCTGCCCACCCTGCCCCTTGGACGCTCCTCCGAGGTGCGGCAGGGAGAGTTCGTGGTGGCCATGGGCAGCCCGTTCGCCCTGCAGAACACCATCACCTCCGGCATCGTCAGCTCTGCCCAGCGGGGCAGCCGGGAGCTGGGCCTGACCGCCTCTGACATGGAGTACATCCAGACTGATGCTGCTATTGATGTAAGGGGAGCTTGTGGTGCACAGCGGGTTGGCACCTCATCCTGGCTGCCCTCTTTGGGGAGGGGGGAGCTGGGGAAGGGCTGTGGGTGCCATGAGGTCGGAGGAGGTCAGACACAGAGCACTGGGAGACGAAGGGATTCTGGCCAGTCACCCAGGCGCTGGCTGCGTTTCTTGGCCTGACCCTGTTCCCCGGACTCTGCCTCCGTGCCACGGGTCCTGCTGTGCGAGGATGTCGCTTTCATGGCCTGTTCACTGCTTTCTCCTCTGCTGCAGTTTGGGAACTCCGGGGGCCCCCTTGTCAACTTGGTAAGTTCTGCCAAGGCAGAGATGTGCCGTGTGCCCTGCGGTCTGTGCCCGCCGAGGCTCGGTGCCGCTCAGTGGGAGCACTTGCGGGTGCCACAGCGGCTGGGAGGGAGGGACTGTGTGTGCTCCAGGCTCCTTGTGAGGAGGAGCAGGGGATCAGCCCGGTCGGGGAGCCCTGTGCAGCGTCTGCTTCAGGGAGCCTGAGCCGATGGGACTCTGGCATGGCAGCGCCCAGCCCTGCCCTGGCGAGGCCACATGGCCGATGCCAGCAGGGCAGAGGGAGGGGCTGCAGCCCGTGGGACCGGTCCCTGCCCGGCCTCGGCGGAAGCGGCAAGCTGGGAAGGGTTGGGCACACTGCCGGGACTCGGGGGACGCACAGTAGTTCCCCTCCTCTCCACAACGATGCAGGTTGGGTAGCACGGTGCCCTTTTCCCCGCAGGATGGCGAAGTTATTGGGGTGAACACTATGAAGGTGACGTCAGGCATCTCTTTCGCCATCCCCTCAGACCGACTGCGGAAGTTCCTGCAAAAGGAGGAGCAGCGCAAAAGTGAGTTGGGTGCTTCCTGCTCGGGTGCTGGGGGAAGGAGGCCAGGAGGAGGAGGACGAAAGAGGGGATCTCTGGCAGAGCTGGGCTCTGGGTTCTTTTGAGAGAAGGGCAAGCAGAGCGGGAGAAAGAGTCTTTGGGGATAAGAAGGTTCTCCCATCTGGCCCAAAACTCGCCTCGGCATGGGAAAGCTGTGCTGCTGCTTCCCTGCCCTTAGCGGCCTGACGGACTGCAGGGAGGATGCTGGTGTGCATCTGCTGCAGGTAAAGGCTTTCAGAGTGTCTCCAGTAGCTTGCACGTCAGTCCCCAGGGGCAGGTCAGGATTTTTTTTTTTTTTTCGGCCGTTGCTACTTTTCATTAGATCTCAACATATGGGAAAATCAGTGGGCTGTTTGTTGGTGTTCAGAAAGGGAAAGGATGACCTGGAAACTGGGGGCTGCTTAGCGTTGTGTGTGCTAATGGAAACACAGGTGCAGGATTCATCTGCCTCGTAAGGGACAGGTAGTTAATTTAGTCCAGTAGAACATTGCCTGGTTTTGTTCCTTTGTGTTTGTGGTAATTTATTTAGTGCAGACTCTTGCTGTCTGGAGAATATCACTCCACGTGTTGACACTGTGGAGTGATATTCTCAGTCCAAAAAATGACAACTCAGACCAGGGAAGTAAAGTCTGCCATAGCTGTAAAGCTCTAACTGGTAAATGGAACTTGGCTAAGCTGTTGGTAGGGAATCAGAATGACTCCCTGGGTGGGATGTCTGCCCTGAGGCGTGTGGGCTTTGTGACTCAGCTGGCTCAGCCCAGCGCTGTGTTCAGCCTCGTCATTCCGTGTCCTTTCCTTCCACAGGCTCTTGGTTTGGCAACACAGAGACAAAGCGCCGTTACATAGGGGTGATGATGCTGACCCTGACACCGAGGTACGTGTTCCGAGGTCGGGGACCAGCAGGCCAGTCTTGTCGGGGCACGGTGCCTGTGTGACGGGGTCTTCCAGACTGACTGCAGGTGCCTGTTTTTGGGAGGATTGTCTTCACAGCTTAAGCATTGACTCTCAGATCTCTTTGTGCTCGTGTTGTGGTTAGACTCCAGGCTGTGACAGAGGTAAATTAGAAGCTTGCAAGTTTCTACACTTGTGGCAGAATCTGCAAGCAGATAAAAAGTGCCTGAACCTACCCCCCGGAGTGCGAGATCAGTCTGTGATTGGCACTGAGGGGAATTCAGTAAAGAGCCTTTGCAGCACAGCATGAAGGAGGAGCCACCAGAAATATTGTGTAATTAACAGATACACAAAGTACCGACCGAAAGTTGTGGTGAAACAGTTGTATCCTCTGGGAGGAGGGGTCTACCAGGTGAGCTGCTGTGTGCAGAAGCAGGTCTAGAACATGGGACTTTCAGAATAAGAAGTGGCAAGTTTGCCCGCAGTAGAATCGACTGCGGGAAGGAGGCAGACAGGTAGGAGAGCAGGCTGTGCTGGCACACACTGCGTGGCCGCCACCCAGAGAGGGTGGTGGGAGGCTGCTGGGTGCTGGAGAGAAGTCGTCATGGTGCTGACCAGTACAGCACTGGCAAGTGGGAAGAGGATGAAAGGACCTGGGGGTGTTGGTTGACTACCGGCTTGATATGAGCCAGCAGTGTGCCCAGGTGGCCAAAAAGGCCATTGGGATACTGGCATGTATCAAGAATAGTGTGACCAGCAGGAGCAGGGAAGTGATCCTGCCCCTGTACTCGGCACTGGTGAGGCCGCACCTGGAATATTGTGCCCAGTTTTGGGCCCCTCGCTTTAAGAGAGATATTGAGCTCCTGGAGCGAGTCCAAAGAAGGGCAACTAAACTGGTCAAGGGGCTGGAAAATAAAACTTATGGGGAGCAGCTGAGGGAGTTGGGGCTGTTTAGCCTGGAGAAGAGGAGGCTGAGGGGAGACCTGATTACGGCCTATAAATACTTGAGAAAAGATGGTGGGGAGGTGGGGGAAGGGCTCTTTACATTAGTGATGGGTGATAGAACAAGAGGAAATGGGCATAAGCTTAGTCAGGGGAGATTCAGGTTGGATGTTAGGAAGTATTTCTTCTCTGAAAGGGTTGTCAGCCACTGGAATAGGCTGCCCAGGGAAGTGGTTGAGTCCCCATCCCTGGATGTGTTTAAGAATAGGGTGGATGAGCTACTTGAGGATATGGTTTAATGGGGATTGGGGATGGTTGGACTCGATGATCTCTAAGGTCTTTTCCAACCTAGAAATCTATGACTTGTGTGCCTGAGACTCTTCACCCTCGTGGCTGTGGCTGGGGAAGGCTGTTGTTACCTCTGCCTCTCAAGGAGCGCTCCGGTCAGCAAAGAGGACTGCGGACCGACAACCTGCTTGGGTCTGACAGAAGGGCCACCTGCTGCCCTTGCTTCAGCTGGTCCCCAGGACATGCCTGTGGCCTTGGCAGCCAACCAAGCTCCTTGAGACAGGTGCCCTGCAGGCAGTGGCAGCTGTCCCCTGCTGAGGGCTGGACAGCCCTGGTGAGGCCTGCACAGAGCTTCGCTCAGGGCTACGAGCTGTGGGAGGGAATTGCTGCGGGAGCGATGCCTGAACGCCCGCCAGCAGCCTCCTGGGTGGAGCGAGTGCGTGGGGTAGGAGTGTGCTGGACCTGCGCTCTCACCTCTGAGAGCAGTTCTTCTCAAGGACAGAATGCCTGCTCTGGCTCCTGGGCCGGCTTTCAAGAGACCTTTAACTGACTCTTGGGGCTCAACATCCACGCGGGGCACCTTTCAGGGCTGAGCTCTGCCCTTGCTGAAGCTCTTGTGGCTCTGTGCCTTGGTTGGGGTTGTGGGCTGCCCACCCCTCTGTGCCTCCTGGGATTCGGGGCGGTGGGGTGGCAGGGGATCCCTGCCAGCGTTGCTGGCGTGCCCTGCAGATGCCCCGTGCCCAGCAGATGGTGCTGGTGCTCCGCAAAACCTGCGGGATGCGGGAGTCCGACCTCCCCCTGCTTCTCTGGGCAGGCGTGCAGGGCAAAGTGTGTCAGGGAGGAAGCGTGAATTGCTTAGGACGTGGCTCCTAGGAAGCAGGTCCAGCTTCAGAACAGCCAGTGAGCAGTCTGGCAGCTGATCCTTGGAAACCATCTGACTGCAAGTCTTGTTTGTGCCCGGCTGCTGGGAAGATCTCCCAACAAGTGATTGCTCACCTTGGAATCGGGTGATCACACTGTCTGAACATGCTGGTTTGGAAGGCCAGAAACTTGCCCTAGAACAGGAAGGAGAGGCTCCATGTTGGGCACAAGCTCCTCAGCATCCTGGTCCTGCTGCGCAGATTGTCTGGCAGGCAGGAGCTTCCCAAGACACCAGCCCTTTGCTCTGCTGCCCAAAGGGGACGGAGGTGTGCCAGTGGCTTCAGGTTCAGTCATGGTGCAGCTTGTAGGTACCCTCACCTTGGCCAGAAAAAGCCGGGGAGAGATGGCCCTGGCTAGCACAGACCTCAGCAGTCATCTCACAGCGTTGAGTATGTGGGGACGGAGCAAAGGGCTTCGAAAACAGCAAAGGAAAGAGACGCGGAATATTGGGAACAGGTTCTACATGAAACTGCTGCTGGAGCATGTTGCGGGTCAGGGCTGTTACTAGAGGGACATCCAAAACGTGTGTTGGTCCTTCGTGCAGTGTGTGATAGAACTTGTTGATGTTGTAGGGTTCAAAAGAGCAACTAGAAAACTTGAAAGAAGAAAAATCTTACTGGCTTTCAAATGCGAAGATGCAGCGTTACAGCTCAGGAGCTTCTAGAGCCAGGAGGAGGCTGGAGGCCACAGGCAGCTGGGGAACTCTCCCATCTGCAGCTGGCATTGGAGGTAGCAGGGTGGTGGGGATGGACCCCTCATCTGCCTGACCTGTGGTCTGGGTCTGGCCGGGCTGGAGTCGTTTCTTCATGGCAGCCCTCGTGGTGCTGCGTGTTAGGTCCGTGACCAGAACTTGGTAACACCCGGATGGTTCAGCTGTTGCAGAACAGCGCTGACGCGGTGTCAAGGCCTCCTGCAATAAAATGAGGGAGAATTTTTCCAAGGTAGCCAGGCTCGGGGATTGGCTGGGTATCCGTCTGCTGGTGGGAGGTGGTCAGCGAGTGCCTTTGCATCACTTGCCTTTTTTTTCCCCCCCTTTTTTTTTTTTTTTTCTTTCTTTCACTATTTGCTCGTTAAACTATTGTCATGGTTTAACCCAGCCAGCAGCTAAACACCAGGCAGCCGCTCATGGGAGTGGGGAAGAGAATTAAAGGGGAAAAGGGAAGGAGACTTGTGAGTTAAGATAAGACCAATTTAATAATTGAAACAAAATAAAAGTAATAATGATAAAAATAATAGAAAAATTATAATAGTATATGATAATATATAAAATTATAATAACATATACAAACAAGTGATGCACATGGTAAGTGCTCACCACCTGGTGACCAATGCCCGTCCCATCTCGGCTAGAGATCCCAAACCAGTGAAGTCCCAAAACCACAATCCTGGAAGAGCAAGAGATCGGAAAAGAAAGTGAGAGAGATAGCTGCTGAAGCGGGTCCAGAGGAGGTCACAAAGGTGATCCGAGGGCTGGAGCACCTCTGCTCTGGAGACAGGCTGAGAGAGTTGAGGCTGTTCAGCCTGGAGAAGAGAAGGCTCCGGGGTGATCTTATTGCAGCCTCCCAGTACCTAAAGGGGCTACAGGAAAGCTGGAGAGGGGCTTTTTACAAGGGTGTGTAGTGATAAGACAAGGGGCAATGGCTTTAACCTGAAAGAGGGGAGATTTAGATTAGAGATAAGGAAGAAATTTTTCACTCAGAGGGTGGTGAGGCACTGGCACAGGTTGTCCAGAGAAGTTGTAGATGCCCCATCCCTGGCAGTGTTCAAGGCCAGGTTGGATGAGGCTTTGGGCAACCTGGTGTAGTGGAGGGTGTCCCTGCCCATGGCAGGGGAGTTGGAACTGGATGATCTTTGAGGTCCCTTCCAACCCAAACCATTCTATGATTCTATGATTTTTTGCTCTGCAGCATCCTGGCTGAGCTGAAGCTGCGTGACCCCAGCTTCCCCGACGTCTCCTACGGAGTGCTTATCCACCGGGTGATCATCGGCTCCCCGGCCCATCAGTGAGTGCTGCCCTGGGCCTTGGGGGGTGGCACGGGAGAGCAGCTACGCAGGATTGAGATGCATTTAGCTCTGAGTGTTTTGCTCCAGAGCAGCAGGGCTGGGGCCACGCAGCCATCAGAAACCAAGCGGTGACCCGTGCCCAGGCTTGGCATCCTGTTGGCCAAGATGCCCGTGTGGCCGGAGGAGCACTCGGTGCAGCAGCCCAAGTTTCCCGTAGTGCCTGACTCCCCTTCCTTCTGTTGAGTGTCTGCTTCTCCCGCTGTGTGTTCCTGTCGCTGTTGTCCCCCCAGGGCAGGGATGAAGGCGGGTGACGTGGTGCTGGAGATCAACGGGCAGGCGTCACGCCGCGCGGAGGACGTGTACGAGGCAGTACGGACGCAGCAGAGCCTGGCCTTGCTGGTGCGGCGCGGCTACGACACTTTGCTGGTGAGCGTCATCCCGGAGGTCACGGAGTAGCGGTGCTGTCGCGCACGCCGCCGCGGGCGCTGGCCGGCAGGGCTGGCCCGGAGCCGAGGACACGGACCGAGCGTGACCGTGTGCTGCTCAGGGAGAGACTGAGAGCGCGCGAGGGACTGGAGGGGGCCGGGCAGAGGGGCCCGGCCCGGTGCGTGGGGACTCACGGTGCCACTGCTCCCCTCCACACGCAAATAAAGCACTTTTCTAGGGACCCCACAGTGCTGCGTCGCCTCCTTCCCGCGGCAGCGGCTGGGCTGCGTGGGACCCTGCCCCTCCTGCCTGTCCCCACACGAGTCCTTCCAGCTGGGGAGGAGCACGGCTGTGCCTCCAGGATCTGCTCCGTGTCGGAGCAGGGGGGTCCTGCTGCTCACCCGGCACCCACACAGGCTGTGATCCGACCCTTCCGTCTGTGGCACACGGGCACCTGCTGAGCTGTGACCTGTCCGGCATCTGCTCTGGGAGTGAGAGCGGCCCTGGAGCTGCGCTGGAGCAGGCTCTGCCGGGGCGGCTCTCCCTGCTGTGCCGGCAGAGCCGGTCCTGGGCAGCACTCGCCGCTGTGGCTGTGCCCGTGAGGGCAGAGGGACGCAGCAGATGTTGGTCTCATCAAACTGCTCCGCTGGGAGCCGTGCAAATGCTCTGAGGTCTGCACCCACGTGGCGCCTTTCTGGGCCGTGGTGAAAGGGGTGCCGATGCCGGACTCTGAGATGGACAGGGCAGTGTCTTGCTGACCCTGGCGTTCAGGAAGGCCGAGGGTGGGAGCCTGCGCCGGTGCTGGGGCTGGGGCTGCGCATGCCTCGTTGGCGCTGCCCGTCCCTCCCCAGCCCGATGTCTGTCCGAGCCGCAGCCCTGCTCTCCCACGCCTGCAGCCCGGCCCCGGACAGCTGCGCCCTCCCTGCGCGCTGCCGCTGGTGGCCGAGAGCCCGGATGGCCCTTCTGGGAAGGAGCAGCTCTGGCTGTTCCTCGCCTTCCTGGAAGAGCCCCTGCTCCGCGCTGGCCCCCGCGGAGGCGGCGGGAGGCAGGCGGCTCCACGGCCAGGGCTGCCTCCGGGGGCTGCATCCGGCCCTGCTCCGGCGGGAGGAATGTGTGCGTCGAGCCAGGCCCTGCTCGTGACGGGGCTCCCGTGCCCTCGCCCCTGCCGCTTATTTTTAGGAGATGAAAGGAGCACAGTTCCTGGGGGTGCTGCGGCAAAGGGCGGCCGTGAGCTGCCGCTCCCCCCGCGCTCCCCCCCGCCGGAGAACAGGCCTCCTTTCAGGCCGCCCCGCTCCCGCCGGAGGAATTTGCTCCCCCGGCAAGCCCCAGCCGGCTGCTCGCAGGGGAAACAGCCGAGACGGCGGCGGCGTTTCTGGCATAGCTGCTCCAGCAGCGCTGACCGCAGTGCGTTCCACTGCCTGGAGCCAGCGCCTGCCCGGCCCAGCCACCATCTGCCCCTCTCCCACCCAAGCGCGGGGACGAGCGGTGTGTGCCCGCGGTGTGTGCCCAGCAAGGCGGCGGTGGCTGAGGCTGCCTGTGCTGCTCTGCCGCAGATGGGACCAGAGCACCCGATGAGGAGCGAGAGCTGCTGGAGCTGGGCTCTCCCGCCCCGTGCCCTTGTGTCATGTCTTCCTCCTCTACCCTGGGTGTCTCCAGCTCTGCCAGGCTCCGCTCCCTCCATGCCAGTCAAGGCAGCCCATCTCCGTTGCGAGGCTGCAGTCCTGTGGGTCTCAGCCCCACGGCGCAATTCTGCTCAGTGACGTTTGCACTACGTCTGGTGTGGGGGAACCAGCATTCCACATCCCCGCTGTGCCCGGCTGGCCCTGTGCCCCCCCAGTGCAGTGCCACGGGGCTGCCCCTGCCCTGGGCACCTACGCCTGGGCTACTACTCCTTCCTCACCCGTACGGGCTTCTCCCAGCAGGACTGGTACCACCTTTCTCCAGCCCAGCACTGGCTAAGGGTGGTGTGGGCAGGTGAGGGGGAACTGGTGTGGGGCAGGTCCTCACCCAGCCCGGGCAGCGTGGGCAGGGGGGTTCCTTGTTTCACGTGGGCATTGGAGGTGGGTGCAAGGGGCAGCTCCCGCTCTGTGCCAGGCAGCCCCACCGCACTTGCCACACTCTGCCTCCTGGTCTTGCCAGGCTCGCCCCACCCCAGAGAAGAGCCAGCAGCTGTTGGGGAAATAGACTGACAACTTTATAGAGAAAATAAAATTACAACTAAGGGGGGGGTGGGAACCCCCGCTGGGCAGCTGGAGGCGGCGCTGCCGGGGCAGTGGCAGCCACACCGTCCCAAGGGGCTCCCTGGGGCTCGGCCGGGCCGTGCAGGGGGGTGTCCCAGCACGGGTGGTGGGTGCTGGGCCCTGCTGGGTCTGGCGGAGTGCAGGGCCTCAGGAACGGCGGTGGGGGCGAGCGGAACCAGGGCAGGATGGGGGAACAGGAGGTGGGGTGCAGCTGGGACGGCAGGGATTGGTAGCCGAGGGGCGGGCCATGGCACGGGTCAAGGGTACAGCACTTCCCAGACTACCCACGTTCTGCAGCCCAGGGGACGTGGGCGCAGAGTCTTCTGGCCAGTGGTTGGAGTGGTGGCCCCAGACTGGGAGGTGCAGGTGTGTGGTGCCTCCAGCACAGCCCCCCGAGGAAGGGAAGGGCAGCCAGCGATGGCACGTCCTGGGCAGTCCCCAGCAGGGCACAGTGGCAGTGGTGCCAGGTGTGAGCCCTCCCCACTGGCCTCCCAGCAGCTTCCTCCCACCCATACGGGGTGAGGGAGGGAGATGCCCGTCTCGCCAGGGGCCGGGGTCCTACGAGATCTGGTTGTTCAGCTGACCCGGGTACTGCTCAAACCGCTTGTTGGCCTCCTCGCTGAGGGCATCGCCTGGGTGGGCAGAGGGTACAAGCTGTGGGCTCCGGTGCTGCATCACCCGCCACCTCAGCACCTCTGCTCCCACCGCAGCCAACCCCAGGACCTCCGACCCTGCCTCTCCGTGCCAGCCCGCCCCAAGCCCCGCAGCCTGCCCCCAACCCCGCTGCTTCTTGCAGCCCCCTTGTTCCCCTCCTCCTGGGGCACCCCTGCCAGGGCACTCTCTGCCCTGCTGTGCCCTCTCTTTCCCCCACCACATCCCAGGGCTGTTACCGATGTGGCAGCTGTGCACCCAGATGCGGTGCCCGTCGTACTTGCAGTTGCATTTCATGGCGTTGTTGGTGAAGTCGCTCTCTGCCACCTCGAAGTTGGGGTTGATGACGACCTGTGGGGCACTGGCAGTGAGGGTGGCAGCCCCCTGCCCTGCTCCTGGCAGCGCTGCAGCCTCCCACCATCAACTTGGCCCTCCCAGTGCAGCTGCTGCCCGCAGTGTGGCCCCCAGCACCCCGGCCCCAGCACGACTCGTCTCCCCCGCTGCAGCGGGATGTCCTGGAGGGCTCCAAGATGCTGGCGGCCGCCGCCGTGGTGGGGCAGCCCTGTCACTGTGCACCCTGTGCCCGTGAGCACCGTTGCTCAGCGTGGGAACGCTCGGCCGAAGCATCCCTGAGCAGTTCCACTGAGCCCTGCGCGTCTCCAGGCAGGACAGGCACTGTCCCACACCGGCACGCTCCCCACCGGCCCCGCCGTGCTCCGGCCCACTCTGAGTGCAGGGCAGAGGGCGCCGGGTGCCTGGGGCACACAGGGAGCCAGGGGTGCGGGGGCAGAGCTCAGGGGCATACACGGGAGGGTGGCAGGAGGGTCCGGGTGGGGCTCAGCCGCAGCACCTGCAGGATGTAGTTGCCCGGCTTGACATCGGTGATGTCGATCCACTGGCAGTCGATGTCGTGCCGGTACAGGTCCCAGCAGCCCACGGTGATGCCCTGCTCCCCGAAGTTGGCACACTCATACCGCTTGGCCACGTCTGCAGGCAGGAAGCGAGCGCAGCTTGTCCCCGCTGTGGCCCACCCGCGTGGCCCCCGCGTCGCAGCCCCAGCCCGGCCCCAGTGAGTGCAATGGCCAGGGATGGGCAGCCCTGCGGGCGGGATGCGGGCAGGGACGGTGCCGTAGAGCCCGAGGGTGCCCACCTTCCCCGCACTCGGTGTCCTCCAGGCAGAAGCTGGCCTTGTGCCCCTCCGCCACCTTGGTGCCGTTGGGGGTCAGGATGTCGTAGTGGGTGAAGATATCCATGCTGTGGTAGTGCCTGCGAGAGGGAGCCCGCAGTGCCCGACTGCACCAGTGCCCGGCGCGGAGGAGCGCGACACGCAGGAGACCCCAGAGCAGCCCGGGGACTCGCCTCGCCCTGTGGCAGTGCCCTGCTGCCCGCCCAGCCCCTCGCTGTCGGGGATGGTCCCCCCAGCCCTGCCCTGAAGCCCTGGTGCCGTACGGCTGGGAATAGCTTGCTCCTGCCCCGGGAGGGCACAGAGCTGCCCCCACCAGATGGCCTGGTCAGAGGGTGCTCAGCAGCCGCCCCGGCTGCCAGCCCCAACACTGCCCACTCAGGGACAGCCCCAAGCCAAGGCAGGCGAGTTGGGCAGTGGGCACCACAAGGTGACTCACCCAGCACTGCCCTCAGCAGGTCACCCTCACGCTGCCCACCCTGGCAGCACCATTGCCCTCTGCCCACCCTGATGCTGTCCCAGCCCGGGCGGTTCCCCCGCCTGCGTGCCCATCCCTGCCCGTGCCATGCACGCACCGGTGGCACTCATGCCAGACCCAGGAGTGCCGGCCGGCCTTGGGGCGGAAGTCGGCGCGGCCGTTGTTGTGGATCTGGGAGGAGAAGCGGAGCAGGCGCCGGTGCCCGTAGGGCCAGTTGGCCAGGCGGGCCGAGCTGGAGAGGCAGTTCTCCTCGGCAGCACAGTACAGCATGTGCAGCGGCCGGTCCTCGATGTACGCCGTCTCCTGCACCAGCGGGGCGTGCAGCAGCAGGTCGGAGGCGGCTGGGGAGCAGGCGGCTGCTCAGGGCCAGCCGGACGCCCCGCGGCTCGGCGGGCAGCAGGGACGGGGCAAGCGGCGGGGATGGGGCGAATGCCCAGCACAGGCAGGGCTGGGCTGGCCGGGGAAACGGGCGCTCTCCCCAGCGCCTGGGCACGGGCTGACCCTGCAGCCCCACTGTCTGCAGACCCCATTGCCTGCAGCCCCATTGCTCACAGCCCCACAGCACTGCTGCCCGCAGATCCCACTGCCCACACGCCCCACCGCCTGCAGACCCCCCTGTCCACAGACCCCACTGCCCGCAGACCCCGTTGCCCGCAGATCCCACCACTGCAGACCCCACGGCCGCTCACTCTCGGAGCAGATGACGCCTGCGGCGAAGCGCGTGCCCGTGTTCCGGCAGTTCAGGCGGGTGCCGTGGTGCTGGCAGTGGCTCAGGGACAGCTCGTGGCCGGCGCACTTCACCCCGCTCAGCACCATCTCCGTCACGTTGCTGGCATCCCAGTACCACGTCTCCTGGGGAGGGGGCGAGATGGGCTGGGCAGCGGGGCCGGCTGCCACGGGTGCCTCGGCTTGTGCGTGCTTCCCCTGCAGCCAACGCCGAGCCTCGGCACAGCCCTGCCCCCGTACCCAGGCTGCCCACAGGGTCCTGTCCCGCAGCACATAGTGGCCACATCCCTTTGTTCCCAGATATGGCAGTCAGGGAATCACCGGCGCCTGTGCTTGCCAGGGTGTCACCAAGGGCCTCCCTGCCACCACCTACCGTCACCGCGTGCAGCGAGTAGCCCAGGCCGAGCTGGCGACAGGCCACCATCGCCTCCTTGGTGGTCCAGCCATCGCTGCACACCACGCCCCACTTACTGCCTCGCTTCACCTCCACGCGGCCCTCAAACGCCGTCCTCCCGCCGGCCAGGCGGATCTGCGGGGAAGCCCTGGGGCCGTGAGCACCCATCCCGCACCACGCCACCTCCCACCCCGTCCCGCCCCATCCCTGTTCCCACGGAGCGGTGGTGGCGGCTCGCTGCCCTGACGAAGCTGGCGCTGGCACCTACTTGTAAGCCGTGGTTAGCGAATCCCAGACCCAGCTGGCGACAGACCACCATCGCCTCCAGCGTACCCCAGCCTTCGCCGCAGACCAGACCCCAGCGGGGCTGGTCCCCGTCACCAGCCCCCACCGCCACCTCGACCCGCCCCTCGAAGCGGCTCCGGCCCCCGCTCAGCCGAATCTGCGGAGAGAGGCAGTGGCAGCATCGTCGTCACCGCAAGCGATGCTCCCGCTGCTGGGGCTGCGTCCCGCGCCATGCTCCTGCCCAGCCCCGTCCCACAGCGGCTGCGGCTGCCCCATCCCCATCCCAGCCAGGGCCGTGCCGCGGTGCCCGGGGGGCCCTGGGTCAGGGGCTTCGGGGCATGCAGGGAGGTTGGAGGCAGGAGCTGAGCGGAGCCAGGCACAGCTCTCATCAGCGCGGAACTTGCCCAACAAGGTGGGTCTGGGGCCAGGGAATTGTTTGGGAGTTTGGGAACTGCCTCACCAAAGCAGGGAGAATGGTGCATTTTGAAATGGCGCTCTCGTTTCAGAAATGACAGGTTAAAAATGATTAAAAAGCCCAAAGTGGATGAAATGACGGGCCAGGGCAAACAGGAACAGGCGGCTCCATTTGCTCATTTCATCATCAATAAAAAAAAATCTCTCTTGGTTGGCCCACAGTGATTTTTTTTCTGGTGCTTGTGCTGGGGAGCTGGCACAGGCTGGCAGCAGCAGCACCCCACGCAGCAGGGCACACAGGGTACCCCAAGCCTCCACGGCCTCCCCTCCACCCCCTCCTCACAGGGGTGGTTGGGACCCCCACCCACACAATCCCCGAGCTCCCCGGGGCAGCCCGTGCCCCAGAGCGGGGAAAGCGTGCGGGGTGTGACGGGGCACAGAGGAGGATTGACGAGGGGCCCTCCCTCAGCACCCTGCTCTGGGGACCCCCGTGCCAGGCCCACCAGGAGCCACGACCCCGCGTGCCAGCGGCCCCCCCAGTGCGCACCAGGTTCTCGTAGCCCATGTAGGGGATGTTGCAGCGGACGGCCGCATCCTCCGTGTGCTTGCAGTCCTCCTGCGTGATGTTTTTGAAGGGGCAGCTCCACAGGGACTTCTCGGTGCCCAGGCACTGCACCTCGTTCATGTGGATGGGCCCCATCCCTGCCAGAGACAGCGGGGCACAGGGCCCGTGACACAGGGATGGCCACGGCCACCCTGTCCTCGTGGCTACCCTCGCTCCTCGGTGCATTCCCGGTCCCCATGGCTGCTGCCCAGGGCAGCGCGGCCAAGTGCCCGCGGTCCCCTGGGGATGGTCAGGGCGAGCCTGGCACCGTGCGTGACCGGCAGCCGGGTGCCCACGGGACGAGCCCAGCCGTGGCTCCCCCAGTCCGGCAGAGCCTTGCACCTAGACAAGCGCCTCGTCACAAGCCCAGGAGGGCGATGCCTGGCCCCCGCGCCCCAGCACCCTCACCTTGGCCCATGCGTGCCCCGGTGAGGGCCTCCTTGGCGCTGCCGAAGCCCAGCTCGCGGCACACCACGCTGGCTGACAGCAGGTTCCAGCGGTCGTCACAGATCGTGCCCCACTCGCTGCTCTTGAGCACCTCGACGCGGCCCTCGCCGACCTTCGCGCCGCCCTTCAGCCGGATCCGCGGCTGCGGGGGAGCGCGGTCAGGGCACGGGCTGGGACTCGGCGCGGTGCTGAATGCCGCCATGCGGCACAGTGCGGCACGGCACGGCACGGCACAGTGCGGGGCAACAAACCCAGCACAGAGGAGGTTGCTGGCCATGACTCCTGGGACGCGTGGGGACAGGACACTGTCCCCACCTCCCGCTCCATGAGCTGGTCACCAGGGACTGGCACCGCCGCTCTCCGGCACAGCGCAGGGGACAGAGCCCTGTGGCCGCTGGCTGCGGTGGGACTCGGCCTCCTCCCGGCGGGGCTCACCTGGCCTTGCTGCTGTTGGCGCTGCTTCTTCTTGTGGGCATTGCCAGCGGCGAAGAGGGGCCCGGGCACGCAGCTGACGACAGCGGGCATGCCGGCCCCACAGGTGGCCGAGGCGTTGCCCCGGTAGAACTCGAAGGCGCACATGGAGAGGTGCACCTCCGTCCCCGTGCAGGACACCGAGTGCAGGCGGTAGTTGAGCTGCTGCCGCTCCGTGAAGAGCCTGCAAGGAGAGAGGAGCCCTGAGACTCAACGGGCACAACCAGCCAGCAGCGGAGGTGTTGACGGCTGCCCTGCCTGCAGCTGCGCCCGCTCGCCGTGCCCCCTGCGCTGTCCCCCAGAGAGAGACCCCTGGTGCCTGCGGGGCGCCTGCCCCTCGCCAGCTGCCTGCCCCACATCCCCAGCAGCATGGGGACACGCACAGCTCCAGCGGCTCTGAGCAGGGCTCCTGGCACTCGGGCTCTCTACTGGAGCCATTTACCTCTTCTTGGACCCTAAGTCCTCCCTGCGCTTTTGTTTAGGCTGAGATTTGGAGGCCAGCCTGGAAAACAGAAAACAACCGTCAAGGAGCCCGGGGCCTCGGGCTGCCACCTCCACCAGCTGCAGCGACGCAGTGGGCACAGCTGCCCCAGCAGTCACTGGAGACTGAACCAGGCACATTGGCCTCCCAGGGAGACTCATGCACGTCCCCTTGGTGTCGCACATAGGTGCGACAGCATCATCTGCTGCCGGCAATGCGACACAACTGCCCTCCGCAGCAATGATGCAGTTTCCTGCCCACATCCCACCAGGAAACTGTGCTGGATGCAGCAACATCCTGCGCTGCCTTGTCACATGGCAGAAGATCAACCACCACCAGCAGTGATCTGATCTGTCAGGTACAGGTGAGGTGTGCCCACAGCCTCATCCAGACACCAGCCAACGTCACTGCACCGTGCCCCGTGGGGAGCAGGACGCCCAGCAAGCATGGCACCAAGCAAGCGGCGCAGGCAGCAGGTGCTCTCCCAGTGCCATGGGGCACGACAAGCGGTGCTGCAGGGCTGCCAGGACCCGCTGCCAGCCAGGAGAGCTGCCCAGGCGCTAGCTGAGTGGTGCGGGGGGGAGGAGGCTGCCCGGGACCCGGCACACATGTGACGTAGCTATGGTCCCAACACGCTCAAATGCTTTGCTTCCCTTGGGGACAAGACGCCAAGCAGGCAGAACCTCAGGGAGCACAAGGAGTGAAGAGCAGAGTGCCCTGAAGCAAGGCGGGGGACTGACACCCCTCCGGGGACACAGCGAAGTCAAGCCCAGCCACGGACCCTGCTGTTGGGTGGCAGCTGTGTGCCAGCCCCACAGCCTGGCGAGCCCCAGGACACAGCATAGGGCTGCTGGGAACCAGGATTCCAATGGCTGGATGGAGTACACCAGCACCCGCTCGAATTCATGGATTCATGACATCCCAATCCTGCACCCCGTTCTGGGTCCCCAGCACCAGACAGACACCAGCGGAGCAGCGCGGGCTGTGGGGAGGGCGCCGAGACAGTGGGGTTGGAAGAGAGATGGGGTGCGGGGTGATCCAGCCTGGAGCCGAGGCGGCTTCCCGGGGCTCTGGCAGCAGCTGACCTGCACCCGCAAGGGACTGCCAGGGAGCCAGCGCCCAGCTCGTCCGGTCATGGGAGGGAAGAGCACGAGGGAAAACAGGCACCATTGGCAGTGCGAGGGTCAGACTCGGCGTAAGGAAAACATTTTCCCCACGAGGGCCGCTCAGTGCTGGAGCAGAGGCCACGAGGCTGTGGGATCTCCATCCCTGGAGGTTTTCAAAAGCCAACTGGATGGAGTCCTGGGCTGAGCCATAGCTGGCCCTGCGCCACGCGGGGAGCTGCCTCAGGATGTCCCAAGGTCCCTCCCAGCCTGGATTAGCCTGTGACCTTGCGCATGACTGCAGCCAGGCAGCCCTAAATTGACCAGACCTGGCAAACCCGTGTGTGGCTGTCGGGAGACAGCTCCTGCTCCGGGCACAGAGAGGGCAGGGAGGAGACTGCAGCCTCATGGACTTGGCAAAGCATTCCACCCAGCGCTGCAGGGAAACACTCGCTCATTGGAAAAGGGCAGCCAGCACCAAACTGGACAAACAACCATGCTACAGTGAGCAGGACCTGTGGGTGGGGGTCTGAGGAGACCCCCAGGGCTGACCCCGTCCAGATTGCCATCACCAGCACAGGGGCGGCTGCAGGAGCTGCCAAGGATGCCTGCAGGGGACAGGAAGCTGGAAGTGTCACAATGAAGAACTCAGGATGGGCCCAGAACGTGGGGCACTTTTGGCACCGGGGAAGGTGGTGGGACCAGGGCACAGTCGTTTGCTGGGGGCAGAGCAACGCCTCTGTGCGGCAGCGGGCTCAGGCGAGAGGTGCCATGCCACAGCCCAGAGCGGATGGGCTCCGGCTCGTGGCACCCACCACCAAACCCAGCAGCAGGGTTCAGGGAGGGAGGGAAGGGGCAGCCAGAGTGAGTGGGCAGAGGCTGCAAGAGATCCCGAGAAGACGCAGCGCTCGGGACAAGACCTGCCACCCCGTGTCCATCACCCTGGCGCCCAGCACCACGATTCCTGCCAAGCGAGTAGTGCCATGCCCACGCCAGCCCATCCCGCAGGGAATGGAGGGTGCACAGCCTTTCCAGCGTCCCCACCGCTGCTTTCTGCAGAAAGCAGCCCATGTCCACAGCCCTCCCTCCCCATCCGCCAGGAGAGACAGCTCCGCTCCGAGGCCCCCAGTCCCCACGGGGCCACAGCACAGGTGCCACGGGACCCTCCGCACCCCCCAGGGACCCTGCCCCCAGAGGGGCTGTGCTGTGGCCCCGACCCCGAGCCAGGGCTCCCGTCCGGTGTGTGGCACGGGGGCTGCTCTGCCCGGGGCACGGCCAGCCTGGGAGAAAGAGTCTCTCATGGGGCACGGGGGACCCCGGCACGCACAGGCAGTCCCACCGGGGTGGGGTCCGTCCTGCCTGCCCAGCACAGCCCGGGCCCTCGGTCCGTTCCGTCTGGATCTGTGTGACCAGGATCCGTGGCGACGGCAGAGACTGGCAGGGCCGGACAGCCCGGCTCTGCCCGAGGCGCAGCAGATGGGGCGCCCCGGCCCCTTACCTGCTGCCGGGCTTCAGGCTCCGGCCCTTCGTCCTGGCCACGCGCTTCACCCGCCTGCGGGAGCAACACCGCGGCTGCCAGTTAGGGGTGCACGCAGCACCGGGCACCATGCTGAGCACCACGCCGTGGGCAGCGTGGCCGTGCCCCCAGGCCCCTCACTCAGCCCATCCCTGGATAGTGCTCCTGGAGCGTCCCTGCCTGGCTCTGCCACAAATCTCCCCTCGGCACGGGGACCCCCACGCTCCGTGCCAGAGGGAATGTGAAGGTGCACCAGTGCCAGGGCACAAAAGCTGCCCTCTTGGCGTGGCCTCTGCAGTAGTGCATGGGCGGGTGGGTGAACATAGCCTGCCAGCCATGCCACGGCCCCCCCCGGTTCGGTTAGCAAGTGCCCCTACGGCCGGCCAGGGCTGGGACCAGTGAGCAGCAGGGCTGGGAGGATGCTGAAGAGCCCCAACACCCAACAGCACGGTGCCCTGCTGTCCTCCCAGCACTGCCCCGTGTCCCTGGCACTGTTCCCCGCCCTGGCCCAGCCCCATGCCCCCAGCTCTGCTCCAGCACCCTGGCCCCGTGGGCTCCCTGTGGCCTCACTCACTTGTAGAAGTTCCTGTTGACCTTCTTCTCCGCAGGGAAGCCCATCATGCCGCAGACGACACGGCTGTTCTGGCTGCCCCAGCCCTCGTCGCAGATCTGTGCCCAGCCATCCTTGTAGCGCACCTCCACGATGCCCTCCGTCACCGGCAGCTGCCTCCGGGCCCCGGACACCACCGGCCGCAGGCGAACCTCCTCCACATGGCCATGCTCGGTCTGCAGGGCAAGGGCAGGCCAGGCTGGCACTGCGTCCCGCTGCCCCAGCTCCCTGCCAGCCCTCTCCCAGGGGCGCCCCAAGGATGCAGGCACCCGCAGGAGTCGTGGTCCCCAGCCCCAAGTGGGGCACAGGGATGGCCAGGTCCTGCATCCCACGTCCAATGGCCCTGGGTGGCCAAGGACCTCACCTCATCCTGTGCAGCCAGTGCCCCCCAGCCCCCTGGACACCTCCCCCGGGAGCACAGCCAGGGGAGCCAGCGCTGCCATCCCATCACCTCAGGACCCTGCACCCAGAAGGAGGGTGCCCAGACTGCCCCACGCCCACACATGCACCCCGGGCAGGCCGGCAGCAGGGGCTGCCGCCATGCTGGGCACAGCCAGCCAGACACGGCCCCCGCTACCCTCGCCTCGCAGGAGACCCACCATCCCATGCCCGGCACTGTGCCACATCCCCGCACTCAGGCACATCCCGAGCAGAGCCTCATCCTCCACTGTGGCCCCACAGAGGCCCCAGCCGGGAAGACAAGGGCAGCCATGAGGGCTGGTCTGAGAAACCGAGAGCCTGGAAGAGAGAGAGAGAAAGAGAGAGGCCATGCCTGCGAGGAGCATGGCGTGGAGGAGCAGAGCCAGGACCAGCAGGCAGCAGAAAAAAGAAGACAGGCTGCAGAGGTGTGAGACAGACTCCCTGGCCTGGAGAGCTGCCGGAGGAAGCGGCAGCTTGGGATGCTCGGGGAAGGCCGTGGCAGCGCCATGCTCCCACGCAGGGCAGGGATGTGTCTGCTACGAGGTGGCCCGTCACAGTGCCAACTGCTCCCTACGGAGCCTGAGCCAGGCTGGGCTGGGCACACCCCAAGGAAACAGGTGCTCACGCGACTTGAGGCCACTGCGGGTCCAGGGAGCCAGGGCAGAGGAGCAGCATGTTCCCCTCTCCATGGGGAGACGGGGACAGCGTGTGTGATCGGGCTGAGGGAAGGCACTGACAGGGTGCCCTGGTCCTGCCCCTGGAGCCTGCCAGCGTGCGGTGGGCAAGCTGCCTCTGACTGTTCAGGGAGAACTGCGGCCAGGCAGGGCTGCCCCTGGCAGGGCTGCCTCATGGCAGGGCTGCTCCCCGGCAGGGCTGTCCCATGGCAGGGCTGCCCCACGGAAGGGCTGCCCCCCGGCAGGGCTGCCCCATGGAAGGGCTGCCCCCTGGCAGGGCTCCTGGCAGCTGGCTCCGTGGGATCCTGGCCAGCACTGGCTGCCCATCCTGGCCGGCAGCTTCCTCACCTCAATGACGTTGGAGTCCTTGAAGCCCGGGATGCGCTCGTCCTTGCAGATGACACCTGCGTCTTCCTCGTGGCTGCAGTCGCTGTTCCCCCAGCCCCGGTGTCTGCAGTCCCCAATGCTCTTCTCCGCTCCGGCACAATTCACGTTGTCCAGCCAGATCCGTCCTGCCAGACACCAGGGCCAGGGGTGAGGGGGCTCATGGCATCCCCCGGGAGCAGGGAAGGTGCCCATGGAGCACGGCTGGGGACCGCACAGGCATAGGGCAGGAGCGTGGACGCCGGGCTGGGGGCAGCCGTCCCACGGCACAAAGCTGCGGCTGGCGAGATGCCGAGAGCAAAGCCCTGAGCAGGGGATCAGCAGATGGGAACTTCCACCTCCCCACGGGGCCGCCCCACCAGACATACAGCCCCCACATAACGTGCACCCCAGGCTCTGCACAGCACCCGCCCGCAGCGCAGCCTGCTGCACCTCTGCACCGTGTGCCCATGCCAGCCTGGACCCGCAGCCCCCGGTGCACCCGGGGGCGTGTGCAGCTGCAGCGCATGACCACGGCCACCCTGCGCCCTGCACACACGCACAGCAGCTCACGTGCAAATACAGCTTCCCAGCCCGCTCTGTGCACACACACGTGCACACGCGCACACACTGCCAGGCACTCAGCAAACGCAAGACCTGCCTGCGCCAGCTCCAGCTCACGCACCGCGGGGGGCTGTGCCCACCGCCCCTCCCTTACCGATGCCTTTGCCGTACTTGGCGCTGTGGGCCCAGCCAGTGGCAGCCACAAAGCCGAGGTGCCGGCACAGCACGTGCGCGTTGGCCAGAGTGAAGTCGTCGTCGCAGATGGTGCCCCACTCATCGTTGTAGAAGACCTCGACGCGGCCCTCGTTGTGCTTGCGCGGGTAGCCGGCCAGGCGGAACCTCAGCTGGGGTCCAGGGCTGTGCGTGGGGCCCGGGGGGGTGGGCTGAGCGCTGCCCACCCACAGCCATAGGCTGCCCAGCAGCACCAGCAGCTCCCGCCATGCCCGTGCGCCGCAGCTCCCCATGGCAGCTTGGCTCTGTGAGCGCAGAAAGGTTCGGGGTGTGTGGGACAGGCGAGCTGTGCTGAAACGTCAGCTCCCTCGATCCAGACCTGTGCCGGTTAAACCACCCGCTCCCATGCAGCTTTGCTCAGCACCAGCCGCCCGTGCATCTCGTCCCCAGCCAATGCCAGTCCATGCCCGCCACCTGCCTGGTGCCTCCTGCGCATGGCCCCTTGCACCGGCCCCACACCCTGGGGCTGCCATCACCAGGGCTCTGCCTGGCGCTGCCCTGGCACCTCACGTCCCTCCGTCAACAGCCGCCACCAAGACCCCACTGTGCCACCAGGACACACCTCCTGCACCAAAGGGCCGTGACAGCGGATGGACAAAGGGGTGCGCGTCACCCCAGGAGAGCCAGCTGGGAAGGAGGGGGATCGGCTGCAGGAGCAGGGGGAGCAGGAGCAGGACGAGGGCCCGGGGGAAGCCCAGCTGGACCCGCCAGCAGCTGGATCCACCAGGAGCAGGGGTACAGGTGTGGCCATGAGGGGCTGCCAGCCCCAGCCCACGCTCCTGCCCGCGGCGAGGCGCAAGGCAGCCGGAGCCGGAGCCTTTCACATTCCTCTGTGCGGAATTTCTCCAGCTCTTCAATAACATCTGTGGCTCCCTGAATACCTGAGGGAGATGTGGCATTCCTGCCCCAGCCCCACTGCCAGACAATGGTGAAAACCCTTCTCTGTGAACCCCCTTCCCCTGCACTGTTCCCATTTATCCGTCAGGGACCACTTAGCCCCGCAGGGGCCGTGGCAGCCCAAGCACAGCGTTTCTGCACGGCGGTGCCAGCCCTGCTCTGTGGCATGACGCTCCCCCAGCACCCCGGCACAGTGACCCGCCTGCCTCTCGTCGCTGCAGCCTCACGTCACCCTTCCGCCCGTCCTTCCCGCAGGTGGGAAAGCACACCCCAAACCTGGACGCCCCCCTGGGACAGCCCCCCCAGAATACATCTCTGCTCCCTACACGCCCCCAGCCCGGGCGCGGATCCTGCACGCCGCACTCACTGGTTGTGCTTGGCATCAGACAGCTTTTAAGAGAACGTACGGTCCGGCTCACCCACGAGCCGGGGTGATTTCAGTGTTTAGCGACGGGGTTGCAGAGGAAGGAGAACAAACACAAATCCCGCACATGCTCCCGGCGCGGGGCTGTGCCACAGGGACCCTTCTCGCAGATGCCCCCACAGTGCCTGCACGCTTCCCTGCAAGCCTTCATCTCTGCTCTCTCACGGCTCGCTGCCTGCCTGCCAGTTCGGTGGGACTGCAAGGGTGCCTCGGGCACCCTCGGAGACTGCGGTGCTCTTTAGGTGCTGCACCGTAGGAGCCCCTTTCCCTGGACTAAGGCCCATCCACGTGTCGCCCCTTTGCTCCTGGCCCCTGGCACCGGCAGGGTGAGAGCGGGGTCCTGCAGCAGCTTTGGGAAAGGGGTTCCAGACTCTCTCTGGGGCCTCACCGTCAGCCTGGCCGTCAGCACAAGGCTGGGGGCCGGTGCAGATGCCCCACCAGCAGCCGGGCAGGGTTTCCGCAGAGGCTCCGCTATCAGGGATCAGCCCCGTTCCTGCTCTGTTCGCTCTTCCAGATGACGGAGGAGAGGTCACCCCTCCTCCTGCACGGAAGGCGAGGATGAACCAGGACAGCGCCCAGAGACAGCCCAACACACACCTCTGACCCGGCCCAGTCCTGCTGCCTGCCCGCCCCTTCGGGCACGTGCCATGTTGGAGGTGCCACCGAGAGCAGTGATCCCTCACAGCGAGCCCATGGTGCCCGCAGGGATGCTCAGGGAAAGAGGGTGAGGCGTAACAGGGACCAACACCACTGGTCCAGCCAAGGCAAGGCATCATGGCGGGCAGCACGTCAGCCTCCTCGGGGCAATCACATCAGCGCCAGGTCCAGCTCCCTCCTCTGTCACAGCCTGGGCCACCATGGCACTGACAGAGACAGGGCAGCAGGCAGGAGCGTGCCCCGGCTCAGGGCAGCCCACGAGCCCTGGGCTGGTGGGAGCCTGCACCGGGCTCCTCGTGCCTCAGCTGCCTGCTCTGGCACTGCCAGGGCACAAAGCCCAGCAGGAAGCATATTTGTGGGCAGCAGCAGGGAAACACTTTGCTGAACCTTCTATCAGCCTATTGTGGCAGGAGCAAGAGGCAGGCGGGCACAAAGGGCCACCCTACCCTGCCGGCTCTGGGCTCACCAGGTGCAGGCAGGGCAGGAACGCTCCAGCTGCATCTCTGCTCTGCCTGGAGAGCAGCGAAGGGACGAGTTCACCATCTCATAACAGTAATAAACCACTTCATGTTCCACCCATCGGTCACCGAGGGGACATCCCCCCGGCCCAAACGAAGCATTATAAAAGTCTGGGCCCTCTTGGTGCTCATCGTAACGCACCTGGGGAGACTGTGAAAGCTGCAAGCGCGTCAGGAAGGACTAAAGCTTCACCAACGCTCGCACTGAACGAGCACGGTGATCGCTGCTGGTGTGACCGACGGCAGGCTCAGGCTCGGGGCTGTTTCGCAACGGGGTCAATACCACGCCAAAGCACAGCAGCACAATTAATGCCAACCCCCACAGCTCTGCAGAAACAGTCCGTGTCACAAAGCTGGTGTGACCTTTTATGAGATCACAGGTTTGGTTAATTGGAGTAACTGTGTTGATATAACAGGCTGAGACTGGAAGGCATTCAATTCATCTTGCACCACCTTTTAATGAATAATTAGCACTCAACAAAATCAGTGCACCTTCTGCTAAGTGGATTAAAACTGGTCACCTGCTGGAACTAAAATGCGGTTACAATGGGGAAGTCACCATTCCGTGGGCTTTCTGGTGAGGATCACATGCTTTTCAAAGCAAAACCGTGTCTGGAGGAGGACAAAAGTCCTCTCCTTGAACGGTCTGGAAAGACAGACATGGGGAGAGAGTGTGCAGAACTGTGATGGGGACAGACCTGGACAGTCAGGTAGAACGGCATCGTGTAGCCTATATCCTTGACCACAATGAAGATTTACGCCCATGCCCCTAGGAACAAAGCACGCAGGACCAGAGACCAGAACATGGCACCTGAGAAAGTGCGTGGGCTTTGGGTGGCGAAGCACCAACCCCACCGAGCCGCAGCAGTGCGACCTCCGGGACCTGGTACGCTCAGTCCGAACAGGATCACCGAAATCACTGGTGTCAGCGAGACCGCTGGGCTCAGTGCCAAGGCTCAGCCCCAGCCCTGCAGCAACGCGGGGCAGTCCCACACGTGCCCAGGTCTCACAGCCCTGCCACAGGAGTGCCCGGCCCCACAGCTGGCTGGGCACAGGGCGCAGCCAGCAGAGCTGATGCTGGGACAGCATCCATGTCCTGACGCTGCGGTGGTCAGGGTGAGAGCCGTACGGCTGTGTGAGGCCACCACAGACGTCACCCAGCCCAGGGTCCCAACTCCTACGGCCGCGGCAGGAGGTTCCCTGGGACAGGGCAGCAATGTCCTGCTGATGTCCTGCGCTCTCACACCCACCTCAGCTACCTCAGCCTCTGTATTTAAAAGCCCACTGTGGATTTCTCTTCCTCACGGTCCTTGAGTTGCTTCTGAACCTGCTCAAACTCCTGCCATCCATTTTCACATGAACTCAGCTCGCTGCCACCCTTGGCACTCTTCTCCATGCTCACAGCTTTCCTCTGCTCAGGTTCCAGCATGCCTCATCCCCACTGCACTCCCTCTGCCCTCGCAGTGCAGCCTGCCCTCAGCTCATCTCGGCACTTCCCAGTGAAATGCCCTGTTGGGGTCTGCAGGGGCTGACGGCACTTCCCGCACCCAGCCTGGGACAGGCTGGCAGCGTGAACACCCTGGGGCACGGCATGAGCCGTCTCCCCATTTCTGTACCATCTCCGTCTCCAAACGTGCTCCGAGTCCATGTGCCAGGGAGGTCAGGCTAACAGGGCTCTCATTGTCCAGACCACTTTTTCCGTTCTCCAAAACGCAAGCAGCACGCTCAGCAGCTCTCCAGCCATGTGACGCTGCCCGACTTCCCCGCTCCGCTGGCAGGCTTTGCTCCCGGTCCTGCCTGCTGCACCCGGACAGGGAGCCCACCCCCGGCCCCAGCAGGGCCATCCCGGAGAGCCGCGGCACAGCTCTGGCTGGCGGATGGGGCCGATCCACGCGCAGCATCTCCCAGTTTCAGCCTGGGGCCTCTCCCCTCCAGCGGGAGGGCCAGACCTGACACGGCCTTAAGGGACTGCGGTCCTGCCGGCTGGCACAGCAGAAGGACACAGGATCTGTGCCAGGGCTGGGGCTTTTCGTCTGGGACAGGCAAGCTGTGGGCAGCCCCTCCACCCTGGAGCGGCTGATCGACCCGCACAAGAGTCCCGAGGGGGATTTCCCATCTCATTCCCACCTCTGGCCAGAGGAAGGTGCACCTCTTTGCCCAGCCTCCGTGGGACATTCCTGCTGAGAGCAAGGGTCCCACAGGGCGACGGCTCCCACCCTATCAGCACACCGCACAGCCAGTGCCACCTGCAGCACAGCCGGAGGATGTGAGCGCTGGTGCTTCCAAGGCACCCGGAATCTGCAGGAACCACACACCACACACGTCCCCTGGAGAGGGCAAAAGGCAGAGGTGCAGAAGTACACAGCCAGTCAGCATCCGCAGGAGGGGCAGGGGGCTGGGAATCACCTGGCTCAGGGATGAGGTGTCCAGGCATGTCCCCTGGCTGCTGCTGCCACACATCTTGGACAGTTGTGTCCAGCCTTGTCTGCCCCAGTGTCCTGGCCATCCTGCTGCCAGCTGCCTCCTCCAGCCAGGGACGGTCTCCTCCTGGATCACAGCTCCTGCCAGAGCTGCCAACTGGCCTGTGCCGTGCTGCACTGAACGTGCCTGCCCCAGCACGTCAGCAAACTCAGACGTACTGCAGCACGCACGCTGCAAGTGGAAAGGGCTCGGGAGGACGAGCTGGCTTGGAGTGGACACTGGGCGTGGGAGCCAGAGAGCAGCCCAGGTCCTCGCCACTGCCCAGGAAACCTCAGGAATGTCCCGGCCAAACATGTGCAGGGCCCCGAGCCACCTCCCAGCCCACAGCGCAGCTGGCGCTGGCAGCAGGGCGGCCAAGAGCCCTGCAGCGCCGAAACCCTGAGGGTCCCCGTGCCCCCCCGGCCTCAGCTCCACGCTGCCATGGCACTGCTCAACCTGCTCCCACGCCAGCCCTGGCCGCTCTGCCCCGATGGCATCAGCAGATGATGGGGGTTCCTGTGCCCTCCAGAACAGAGCCACCCCGGCAGGGCCATGGCCCTCCAGGCCAGACACTGCCTCCACCATCACTTTCCTGACCGCATCTTGCGCAGGGGCTGCCCCCTCCCGGAGGGGCTCAGCTGAGCTGGTGGGGGTGAGCGGTGCCGACAAGGGGTACCTGCAGCTTGAAGGACATTGGTCTGCCCCAGCGAAGCCCTGGTGAACAGCAAACAGACCTCAGGATGGGGTGGCTTCTGAGGAACCGGGGCCCCTGGCAAGTTGGCACGTTTGATCAGCGTGCGTTAGGGCAGCTGAGCGCAGAGCATCCGTGCAGCATGGGGACAACATCCCAGGCTGTACAGCAGGGAAGGGCCACGCAGGAACACGCTCTCTCAGCAGCGGCCCTGGACACACACAAGAGGGACACGGAGCAACCCAGGCACTGACAACTGGAAGGACTCAGAGAAGAGCCGCGCAAGTGATCAAACAACTGGGAAACCCGCCAGCACAAGGAGGAAGCTCCCTCTGTTTATCTTTCCTTGGGGGAAGGTTAAGGGGTGACACAGTCACACTCTGCCAGGACATCCCTGAGAGCATGGGGTTGAGTCCCCAGCACTCTGGGCAGGAGAAGGTCTGGTGGGTCCCACAGCTCCAGGCACTGGGCTCCATCCCTCCCCTCCTCCCCAGAGCCCCAGCACGCATAGCCCAGTGCTGGCCCTTTCGCAATCCCTGCTGCCTGGATGGGCCTGCTTCGCTCTTCCTGCTTCTTGGCAGCCCTGGGATGCCGGCAGTGTGTATGGACGAGCTGTGGGAGCCCCAACACCCCCACCCTGCTTGGGCTAGGACCATCTGACTCCCTGCTTGCAAGGGATCAGAGCTCCAGGGTGAGCACAGCCGAAGTCTGGAGGGCAGCAGAGCTCCACAGCTGAACTGGTCCCAGAAGCACTGGGGAGCAACCCAGGGCCACCACAAGAGCCAGGCCACACTAGCAGGCTTGGTGACACCTCCCAACACCACACACCTCCCGCTGGCTGGGAGCTCGCTGTCCCTCACTGCCAGAAGGCAGGGTGCCTGTCCACGCCATCCCACTGCATGCCCCCACCCCGGGCAGCGAACAGCAAGACAGCGAACAGCACAGCCCAGCTCCTGGGGCTGTCCGGGCTGTCAGCCGGGGCAGAGCACCGACTGCACGCTGGGGCTGTGCTCCTCTTCCCCTGCTGACTCTGAGTCCAGCCCCATGGGGCTACCTGATGTCCCCCTGTCCTGCTGTCACCCCCTAAGCCAGGGCAGGTTACAGCACAGCTCTTTGCAGTTCCTAACACCACCCAGTTTCCCCAGGGGCTCGCCTTATCTGCCCTGGGCTCCCCTGCTCTGGCAAGAACCAGCTTCAGGTGGGAGGGAAAGACCCCAGAGGAATGTGCAGATGCTGCAGCCATCAGCCACACGGTCCTGACAGCCCAGACAAGCTACGGGGCAGGTGGTGGGTCTGGGGGGCGTAGGCACCCCGGAGCAGGGAGGCAGCCTGCTTAGGGCTACTAGGAGATAAGTGACCTGCTCAGCTGACGTGTCTGCTCCTTTGGAGAGCAGCAGGGAAGATGCAGTGCCAGCAGCAGAGAGAATGCCCCACCAGCCCTCACGCCTCACGTCCCTTCATCCATCCTCTGTTCCAAGGGCTACAGCAAATTCCGCCTTCATGGAAATCCTGAGTCTCCACCGGCCTTTGTGAACCACAGGTCAGCCACCAAACCTGCTGAAGCCCACACGCAGCACGCTCGGGGATTCAGCGTGGCTGTGCAGCCCTGCGGCGGCACCCCGCAACCCTGCCGGGTCTGCCGGACGCCCCTTCCCACCGCACCCCCCCACCCCGCGCCGCAGGGACCCGCGCACGGACAATCCCCGGCACGCAGCCACCCACCCACGGGGCTGCCGGCCGAGCGCGCAAAGGCACCTTCCGCCGCACCCACCGGGCTCCCCCCCGACCCTCCCGACCGCCGCGGAGAACCCACGCCCGTGCTGCCGGCACCCACCGCCGCGGCGCGGCCGCTTTGACAACCGGGGGTTGGGGCGGTGAAACCGGCCCCCCGCCCGCTCCCGCAGCCCGTCCCTGCCGTCGCGGACCACCGCACAGGAGACGCGCAGCCCCCCCGCACCCGGCTCCGCTCCGCACCGCGCCCGCCCCGAGGCACCCCCAGCCCCGCGCCGCCGCCCGTCGCTCCTCCCGCACCGGCGCGCCGCAGCCCTCCGGCCCCACGCTGCCACGGCGGGGCCGGCGAGGCGGCGGGGCCGGTAAGGCGGCAGACCCGCGGCGGAACCCCCGCCCGCACACGGCCGCCGCCATCCGCACCCCCGCCCGCGTCTCCACGCGGCCAGACGGGGCTCCACGGGTGCCGGGCACGGTTCGGCGCACCCAGCCCCGTGGCTGCCGGGACCGGGCCGGGCCGGTGCCGCGCACAGCCCAGCGCCCTGCACGCATCCCGGTACCTCTCGTCCCCGCGGGCTGCGCGGCTCCGGCAGCGCCGAGCGAGAGCGTCCAGCCGAGTACCGGCGGGGCCGAGCCGAGCCGTGCCGTGCCGTGCCGTGCTGTGCCGTGCCGTGCCGTGCCGTGCCGCCCCTCTCCGCCCCTCTCCGCCCCGCGTCGTGCCGAAGTGTCCGGGGCCGGCCCGTGCCGCCCCGCTGCCCCGGCCCGCGCCGAGCGGCCCCGGCGTGGCCCCGCAGCCACTTCGGCGAGGACGGGCCCCGCGTCCCGGCCCACCGCCCCGGGATGGGACCGACCCCACAGGGGCCCCCGCCCCAACTGGGCCCCGCTTCAGGGCCGGCACCGGCCCACCGGCACGAAGACTCTGGGGCTGCCCCGCCGCCGCGGGGGCCGCGAGTGGGGGGCACTGCCCGCTGCGGGAGGGCAGCCCCGGGCTTTCCCCCGCACAGCCCAGCCCTCCGCTGCCGCCCTCGTGGCCTTGGGCACCGGCTCCCACCGGCCCTGGAGCACTGAGCCCTCCGTCCCGCCCGGGTCACCCACGACAGCCCCGAGTACAGGGACGGGGCTGCTGCTGCCCTTGGGAGCAGCCTTCGGAGCAGCCCCCTGGCACGGCGAGCCCGAGGCTCCTGCCGAGGTGCAGGGAAGGGCAGGGCTGCCCGCGTGCCGCCCGCTCGTGGTCTCTCAGCCACCCCTGCCCCAACCTCCTCCTCGCCCCAGGCCGGGGGACAGCCAGCTCTGGAGAGTGCGGGAGAGAAACCTGCAGTGACAAGTCTGCTCCTTCCACTCCTCCCTCCCAGCATCCTTCCAGACGCTGCAGCAGGATGGCAGGACAGCTGTGTCCCCCTTGGCCATCCTGCCCATCCTGGATGAGCAGCAGCCCCAAGATCCACATGGCAGCTGTGACCACAAGGAAGGCCCATCCCGCAGGAGTGTTCCATCCTGCAGGAGAGCCCCATCCCACAGGAAAGCCCCATCCCACAGGAGAGCCCCATCCCACAGAGGAGCCCCATCCGGCAGGAGAGTTCCTGCCCAGGCCTGTGGGCAGCCCTGCCCTGAGCACATGCTGTCAGCTCCCGGAGCTCCTTCCCAGAGCGTGGTGCAGGAGGAGGCCGAGGGCTGGCGAGCAGCTGGGGAGGTGGGGGGGTGGGGGGCTGCTTCATTTGAGGTTACACATGTCCGGCTCTGACAACAGCCGGTGCCTGGAAGGTGGGCGTGAGGGTGCGAGAGGGACATGCTGGTACCTCAACACTTTCCCCCAAGAGACAAACCATGGTCAGTGCTCAGCAAATGCTTTATTGCCAAGGACAGCGCTGCCCTCAGCCCCTGGGCAGCAGAGATGGAGGCTGCCTCACTGCGTCCCAAACCAGATCAGTCCATACAGACAAGAAGGTCCTGGGTGTCGAGCCCCAGCTCTGGCACCGGCTCCCAGCCTAGGACCACACAGAGGATGGAGAGAGCTGGAGAGCCCAGCTTGCGGGACAGGGACCATCCCTCAGCACTAATGCACCGTGCCATGCTCCGAGACCGCTACCCTAAATATCGTCTGTGTGGCTCCCACCAGGCCTGGTGGTCTGCAGACAGTGTGGGGATGTTGCTGACTCCCCAGCAAAGGTAGAGGGTGCCCAGCAAGCAGGAACGGTTGTGGGAGCAGTGGAGGGGCCCTGATGCCAATATCTCCTGAGACGGCAGAAATACCTCTCTGTCACCCAAGGACCCTCACAGCCTAGTGCCCTGCACACATCCCAGCGACATCCTGCTCACCCCAGGCTTGTCCCTCATCACGTGTACCTGCCTTGCTCAAGGTGCCCCTCTGCTCCCGTTCCCTCTGGCTGATGCTGTGCAGGATGGGGAGTCAGTCTGTCCCACGGCACTGCGTCCCCGCGCCGGCACCGAACGCAGTGTGCTCAGAGGAGACGACCCAGGAGCAGAGCACCGGGGAAGCTGTCCCAGGCCACCGGCAGGGCGACGAAGCCCAGCTTGCTGTAGAAGCTCAGCTGCTGCCGGTCAGTGGCACTGACCTGGCAAAACACTCCCCGCGACCCTGTAAGGGAGGTGAGAGATCAGGCCCCTGGCACTGGAAAGCCAGTGCTGGGGCTGGGGGCCAGTGGCTGGGACCCCCTCTGCAAGGAGGTCAGCCTCTCTGCTGCCCTTTGGCACTGGGTGCCCGCATGATGCCCTGAGACACAGGTCCAGGTGTTCCCTGGTGCAAGGGGAGGGCATGGTGCACGGGAGCTGGGGCCAGACTGCGTTAGAGAGGGGATGGGGAGCCCCGGTGAGGGTGGGGTGCAGGTGGGGCCAGCTCCTGGCTCTGACATGGGCAAGGGAGCAGTCGGGATGGGGCTGTGCTGGATCAAGGGGGCCTCAGCCCCCTCCAGCATGGGGAGACCATGCTCACCGTTGGCCCTGAGCGCGCTCAGCAGGCAGAGAGCCAGGCTGCGGCTGGCCCCCATGTCCAGCACGCGGGGAGCGGTGCCCAGCTGCACCAGGGAAGGGAAGCGTCGCAGCACAGGCAGGGGCACGGCTGGTGGCTCTGTGTGGAAGAAGAGCAGCGCTTCCTCCAGGGCATCCTGCAGATGACAAACACAAGTGAAGGAAGCCCCTCCATCCCGCCCCCGTAGCTGCTCCCCTCCGCTCAAGGTGCCCCTCACCTGTCCCAGAGCTGGGGCACCTGCTCCCAGGTCTCGAGGGTACTTGTGCCGTATGGCTGGCAGCCAGCTACCATCTCGCTGTTGCAGGAAAGCTTCAGCGCAGAGCGCTCCAACTGCGTAGCCACACGGACCACCCTCATCCTCCAGCACAAACGTGTACTCGGGGCTCAGGCTCAGGAAGCTGCCCAGCATCCTGCCAGCCAGAGCAGCAGCACCGCTGAGCTGCCGCCTGGAGCCCAGCCTGCCCCAGGGAAAGCCAGACCCACCAGCCTCCTCCCTCCTGCCCCTGTGGGACAGCACTCCAGTCCCCACCAGAGCATCCCTTTGAGAACCCCCAGCAAAAACCCTCAGTGAAGTGGAGCCACTGCAGCTTCCCTGCAGCCAGGCTGGACAGCGGGCCTATGCCCACAGCAGCTGCCATCACCCAGCATGGGGTGAGGCCACCACCAACCACGGTGCAGGCGGAGCTGGTCCCAACAGGGATGTGAGGAGAGGCTACTGCCTCACCCAGTGGCCCTGCATCACCCAGCACAGTCTGGGCTTGGCACACACCTGCCAAGGGGAACCCTGCGGGGCCATGTCTCACCTGTCTCCGAGGAGGTCCGGATGGGCCGCAAGGATCTCTGCAACTTTGGGGTCACAGTCCAAACTCTCCCTGCACATTCGGTAGAGCTCTCCCTGGAAGACCCAGATCCACCTCAGCCCTGGCTCTGCCTGCCCTTCCCAATCCCTGCCCCACTGCTGCCCCTCGGCTGCCTGCCGCCCCAACCACAGCCCCCGCCAGAGCACGGGGAATGGCAGCCGCCCAAGTTGACCATAACAAGGGACCATGACCAGGGCTGTGGCCCCCGGGGCGTCCTGGACAGGGGAAGGTGCGAAGGTATGTGCTTCAGCCGGCCAAGGGCGCCGGCGTCTGTGCCAAGCGATGCACCACGCAGTACCTCCTGCTGCCCGGGGGCTTGCTGCCACAGCACAGCACCACTCCAAAACCAGGAACTGCGGTTCCGGTTGGGCACCCCAGAGCAGCAGCTGCTGAGGAATCGTGGCTTAGCCCTGGGATGGAGCATGCTCTGAGCATCCGCAGCAGCAGCAAAACCAACACTGAGATCAAGTCTCACAGAGCACGTGCACAGTGGGGCATCTCACAATTCCGTCTGGGTCAGATTAGAGTTTGCTGCTGCTCACAGGATCAGTGAAAAGAACATCCGGCTAAAACCAGCGCTTCCCAAAGGAAAGGCTGCCCCGATGAGTGAGCAAGGGCAGACCAGTGCACTTCCGAGTGCCGTGACCGGAGCGGCCGCAGTGCTCAGCTGGATTTTTCCCTTAAAGTTTCACTGGACACAGACATTCAGCTTGTTATGGTTTAGCCTGATCCCATGAAATCTGCCAACAGGCAATCGAAAACAAGTTCTTGCAACGGGAATTGCTGGCAGCTGCAGTCTGGTGCTATAATCTGCTCTCACGTGCTTGCAACTCCTCCTGTTGTTTACCAGCGCTGCAGCTGCGCACTGCTGGGCACTGTGCTCAGCCAGGATGCGCCGTTGTGTCCGTGCCGGCGGGATTTGCAGCGTTAGCATTTCCTTTAGCGAGGAGAGGCAGCGGGGCAGGGTGTCTGCTGCAGGCAGCGTGGCACGTGGGGAGCTCAGGGCTCTGCGGGATTTGGCAGCAGTTTAACTTGTGTGTCCACCCATCTCCAAATTCTCCCTTTCCCTCCCTATCCCATCGGGCTGCTGGGATGTTAAACAGAGCGGGGGGCCGCAGCAAGCAGGTCGCAGCTGACAGAGGCTGCTGCCTCTCCAGCAGGGAATCATCCTGTAAACGGGATGCGTGTTTGAAGAAGGGACTGGTCTGGAGATGAACCTCAACAGGCTCAGGCAGTGCCCAGAGCTGCAGACAGACGAAGGTGGCGGGATATCACCATCTAGACTCGTCCTGTTCTGGATCTTTCCTGGCATCTGCTCGCAGCCACGGCTGGAGATCAGCACTGGGGTGCTCTGGAGATTGCCCTCACAACCTGGTGACACCCAGGCTGTGCCGGTTTAGCTGTGGCTGTGCCAGCTGCTCACTTGTGAGCCAGGTCTCCCTCTCCGGCTGCTGGCTGCCAGGAGGAGCTCTGCCCAGGCACTCATTGCAGGGAAGCAGGCGATGGTCCCTGCTGAGGCCACTGGCCACAACAGCCGCTCTCCAGCCCAAGGGGCTGCCAGGCTGCTGGCCACAGCCCCGGGCTGGCCTGCTCTGAGCAGGGGCTGGACCCCAAACATCCCTTCCCATCCGCACCGCCCTGTGCGGCGAGCTCAGCCTTGGGGTCAGCAGCAGACGAGCACGTATCTCGGAGCGCACGTACAGCACAGGCCGTGCAGAGGAGAGCTCTGGCCTGAGTGGCGTGGGCCACCGCTTCGGGCCACGGCTCTCACCTTGTCCAGGGGCAGCAGTGGGTGCAGGAGGTACAGCTGGCTGGACGGGAAGAGCGGAGGCGGGTGGTAGAAGAGGTCACAGCTGTTCCCCACGGGCAGCAATGCCTGGAAGAGATACATTCCGTCAAGGATCAAGTTGTCCTGGTTCCAGACCGTGTCCTGGAGGCAGCAGGAGGAGGGTCCCTCTGAGGCACCCTAAACCCTGGGAGCCGCAGCCAAGGCACAGAGGCCGGAGGCACCTCTGCCTTCCCAAGCTTGCAGCAACCCAATGGCAGGGCCAGGAGCCGCAGCTGGGACCCCGGCTCCCCAGTGTCTCCTTCAGCCCCCACAGACATGGGCACTCTCTCACCTGCAGCTCTCCAAAGAGGCCCCCACGACGTGCCCAGGGCTCAGCATCCCCCTCCAGCAGGACCGGGGCAGTGACGCTCTGGCACCCTGGAGGCAGCAGGAGACAGACACATGCAAGGCAAACAAAACCCTGCTGGGCCAGGGGGACATCAGCCTCCACCACACTGGTCGCAGCTCCAAGGATCTGCCCCCACAGCGGTGCCGCCCAGGCACAGGACCTCGCCTGGGCTCGGGCAGCCAGCCCCATGCATAGGGGTAGCAGTACCCTCCACAACAGGGCTTGAAGTGGGGGAACAGCGAAAGGTATGGTCTTGCCTCCATGAAAGGTGTAAGGACAGCTGGGAAGCTGCAGCCTGGCACAGAGAGCAGCGCGCTGCTTCACTGCCCGTCCAGCCGGCTCTGCGGTGCCTGGGGGAATTTGCCCTGCCTGCGGCCACTTCCCTCTGGAAGTGGCTCAAGGTACGTGGCCCCATCCCACACTGGACTTGGAGATCCTCTCAGGTTGTCATCAGGTCACGGTTCCTGATCACAAGGCCCACAGAGCAACCGGGGAACCCTCAACAAGAGGAACGGGGGCTCCTGAAGGGATGCACATGCATTCGAAATCCAGCCTCACCTCTGCCACCTGGGGCATTACTGCTCCCAGCAGCCCACGGATCCCTTTTACCAGAAAGGCTACGGGGCCCTTGGGTTAAAAGGCGGCAAGGAACCATGCCCGAGAAATAGGCACTCCCTCTGGACTGCGAGAGGTGGTGAAGAGCTGCTGCCATGACTGCCTTGTTCCCACAGCAGTGCCGCATCCTGCCTCGGTGTGTCAGGGCATGCAGGGGTGCCAGCCCTCCCACCGCCATGCCCGCTCCGCCAGGCAGGCAGGGCATGGGGAAGGGCAGCCCCATGGCGAGCGCTGGCGGCTGTTGTGGGGCTGGAGGTGACAGAGGGCAGCAACCAGGGCCCCACCGCCCATGGGTGAGCCATGGTGGCACCGGTACTTACAGCCAAAGCAGCTTCCCCAGGCGCCCTTGGGGTCGAGGTCGCAGAGGAGATGGCCATCTGCAAGGGAGGCGAGGTGGTGAGCACGGGGCACAGGTCAGTGGTGCGGAGGGTGTCGAGGGGAGGGGTACTCCCAGGAGAGACCCTGGCATCCCCTCACTGGACACATGGACCCCAGACCTCTGGGAGGGGGTCCCAGACACCTTCATCTCTTTAGGGGGAGAACAGTGGATCAAGGCAGAACAAGCTTCAGATGCCCTGGGTGTGCCGCAGTGCCCGGGGCCCTGCGCTTCGACACGGCTGGACTTGGCCGGGGTGCAAATACGCGCTACGGGGGCACAGGGGCTGGCTCGGGGCTGGCATCAGCCACGTACCCAGCCAGAGGATGAAGGCACTGGCGGCCAGCAGCATGTTGCGGATGTCCCAGAGGTAGGGGTGGAGATCGTAGAGCAGCGCCCGCCCGGCACTGCTGACGAAGCGGCTGTGCAGGCGGCACGTCTGAGCACAGAGCAGCTCGAAGGACTGGGCTCGGCCACGCCACCGCGGGCCCTGGGGACAGACCGGAGTCAGCACAGCCATGACGGGCACTGCCCCGCGGCGCTGCTGGGACGAGCCTTACCGCGCAGGCATCGGGTGCTGTGGCTGGGACTCCCACGCTCGGGCTGTTTGCCCAGAGCCACCGAAAGTGCTCCAGGAGACGCTGCGCCTGTGGCCCGTGATGGTAGGGCA
Source organism: Tauraco erythrolophus (assembly GCF_009769465.1). Taxonomy (NCBI): domain Eukaryota; kingdom Metazoa; phylum Chordata; class Aves; order Musophagiformes; family Musophagidae; genus Tauraco; species Tauraco erythrolophus. Next base: position 54,454 of record NW_028238631.1, on the reverse strand, counting down.
GGTAGAAGAGCTCCACCAACATCCGCACCTCCCCCAGAGTCAGCGGTGCTGTGGGGTGGGACTCAGCATCCTCTGGGGTCAGCAGTGCCATGGGGCTGGACCTGGCCTCCTCAGGGGTCTCTGGTGCTGTGGGGCTGGACCTGGCCTCCTCAGGGATTACTGATGCTGTGGAGTTGGTCCTGGCCTCCTTGGGGGTCAGTGGCACCGTGGGGCCAGATCCAGCCTCCTCCAGGGTCATGCGGCTGGACCCAGCCTCCTCCAGGGTCAATGGTGCCACGGGGCCAGGGCTGGCACCAGCCCCATCATTGAGCAGTGCTGGGGGGTCAGGGCTGGCACCAGCCCCATCAGTGAGCAGTGCCAGGGGGTCAGGGCTGGCGCCAGCCCCATCAGTGAGCAGTGCCAGGGGGTCAGGGCTGGCGCCAGCCCCATCAATGAGCAGTGCTGGGGGGTCAGGGCTGGCGCCAGCCCCATCAGTGAGCAGTGCTGGGGGGTCAGGGCTGGCGCCAGCCCCATCAGTGAGCAGTGCTGGGGGGTCAGGGCTGGCACCAGCCCCATCACTGAGCAGTGCTGGGGGGTCAGGGCTGGCGCCAGCCCCATCACTGAGCAGTGCTGGGGGGTCAGGGCTGGTGACAGCCCCAGGCCCTGGGGGTGTCTGGGGCACGTCAGCCCTGCTGGCCTCAGGCTGCGTACTGCTGGGGGGCTGAGGTGGGCTGCCACCCCCTGTCCTGGCATCACTGGTGGGTAGGGGAAGGTTCTGGCTGGTGTCCCCATTGCTGCAGCACTTTGCAGTATCCGGACTGTGCAGGGTCTCAGTGGCCCCTGAGGTTCCTGCAGACTGGGCACTCCCAGCCGTGGTGGGCAGAGCGGAGGAGGGCTCACAGCTCGCTCCGCTCCCCGTGGTGAGCTGGTCTCCGTCCCCTGTGGGGCTTTGCCAAACGCTGGCAGAGTTCCTGCTCTCACTATCTTTCTCAGGCTCTGAGGTCCCCTTCCTCCTTCCCTGCCCGGGTGCCACACCGCAGGCCTCAGGGCCACGCTTCTCTGCCCCACTGGGAAGAGAGCTGTGGGGCCGGGGCTCGGCCACAACCTCCTGTCCTCCCACGGTGCTGGGCTGTAGCCTTACTCCTCCCTTGAGGCTGACGCCGGGGTGTCCCAGGCTCCTTCCTCCTGGCAGAAAGGAACAAGGGGGCAGCCCCTGTGGCACCTGCATGCAAACTGCTGCCCACCACGATGCACCCAGACCCCGCTGCAGCGCCAGCCAGAGCCCCCACTCCGAACCGGCAAAGCATGGGGCCCCCTCGCCCCGCCGAGCTCCCAGCAGAGCCGGTCCAGCGCTTGGGAGAGCAGTGGGGGATGCTGCGTGGTGTGAGTTCATCACCTACCTGGCTCCAAGGCCTGACACTTTATCTCGGCCACCCAGTCCAGCAGCGCCAGCTCCAAGGCCTCCTGGGGGTCGTAGCTCCCCTCCCGTGGGCTGCGGCTGTCCCCCAGGGCTGTGGTCTCCATCCCTAAGGAGCTGCAGCTCATCAGCCTGGGCAGCCCCACTCTGTGCTGGATGGAGCCATCCCATGCCACATCGAGGGCAGGCGGCCCCCAACCCCCCTAAAGAGATGCCCCCAGGATGGATCCCATGCCCTGGGATGCCAGGTGGTGCCCAGCCAGGTGAGACGCCTCATCCAGGCTGCCACGCAGGAAAGCCTGCAAGGCCATGGCAAAGATGGGCAGCGACAGCCACGGCCCTGCCCTGGGCACACGAGCTCACTGCCAGCGCTGGGGTGCCATGTACGGAGCTGCCGGGGGTGCTGGGCCAGGTACCTGCGTGATTGGGGTGGGCACAGCTCCCCAGCTCGCTCTGGAACCAGCTGCCCAATGTGTGTATGGGGATGAAGTTGGCCTGGAGCTCGCAGTTGGGGTTGAGGAGCAGTCCATGGAGCCTGGGCATGAGGCCAGGGGCACGTCCCGTGTAGGGGCCCAGGAAGACACGTCTGCAGTCATAGTCGTTGGCATACAGGTTGTCCCAGATGACAAGGCGGCGCCGCAGGACTCCCTCCACCTCCTCCAGCAGCGCGGCCGAGAGCTCCTGCGACACCACCTTTGGGCCTGGAGCACCATGGCACGGACACGCATGGAGCTGCAGGCAGCACGCTCCGGCACGCGCACCCACACCAGGGACGTGCATGTGCCTGGGCACAGCACGGAGATGAAGGTCCCGTTCCCAACCCTCCCTCGCCAGAAGAGCAGCCCCACAGCCCGACCCACTGCCCGCCCAGCCCCGGCCAGTGCCGCGCACCCCCGCAGAGCCGAGCCAGGCGCTCACCTGTCCAGATGACGCCGATCCCTGGGAGCAGCTCCTGGCCAAGCGTCAGCAAGTAGCAGGACTGGCTGGGGCTGGGAGAGCACAGAGAGCTGCAGTACTCTGGGGAGAGAGCACAGGGCATCCCTTAAGGGGCAGGGAGACAGGGAGAGGAGAGGCTGTCTGGGACCGACGGATAGGGGCTGGGGAGATGCACAGCGCAGGGAATACAGCGTGCACGGCTGCTGAGCGCCAGCCCGTCTACAGCCTGGCCCTGTCCCAGTCCTGAGATCTCCAGGGCTCCCGCAGGAGCACGCAGGGGCAGGGGGCAGCTGCAGAGGCTGCCAGGGCAGTCAGCTCTCAGCACACACAGGTGCTGGGTGCAGACAGCCGAAGGGCACCCCGGTCCGCTGCAGGTGCCACGGCTGGCCAGGGAGCAGGCTGCCAGGGCAGGGTGACGGGGCTGCACGGCTGCAGGCAGTACCTGTGGGGCAGAAGAGGAAGACGGAGGGTTGGCCCAGCTCCTGGTACACCTCGTTGGCCACAGAGGCCTGAGCCTGCGCCAGGGACGGGAAGATGTCTCTATCCGCTTGGCACATGCAGGGGTCGATGTCGTCAAAGAGCAGCGCGAAGGAGTGGCACCCTATGGCAGCCACCTGCGGACATGGGCACGGGCTGCTAGAATCCCTGGGCAGCAGAGAGAAAGGAGGCAGCAAGCCCCGGCCAAGTGCCGGCCGCCTGTGCCCCATAAGGACAGCAGACATCTGGGGCGCCTGGATGGACAGGGTGGGCAGAGCAGCCCTCGCTGCACCCCCCACCCCTGCCTGGCAGATGCCGTGCACCAGGCCCAGCTGCTCCGTGGGCGCACGCCAGCCCCGCGGCCATGGCCCACCTCGCTCCCCATCCCGGTCCCAGCCGTGTTTGCCGTGGGTCAGGAGCCCTTTCAGACCAGCGTCTGTGCTGCACTGGCTCAGAACCTGCTCCCACCATGCCGCTGCCAGGAAGCCCCGCTCGTCACCCACCGCATCTGCCATCCCTGCACCGCACCCCGTATCGCCCTGCAGCACTAAAAGCCCGCGGAGCGAGCGGAGGCTGGCAGAACCTCAGGAGGAGTCTCGCTGCATGTGCCAGGGCTGGCTGGGGCAGCTGGAGAGGCGGCCGGGCACGGCGCAGGGCAGGGCAGCTGCTGCCCGGGCTGTGCTGCGGGCAGGAGCAGCTGCCCACAGAGCAAACTCACTGTGCCAGCAGCTTTTTACCCTCCCTGGGGACCAGAGGTTCAGCACCATCCTGCACCAGCCTCCGGTGCTGCTGGCAAGCTCTGGGCCTTGGCCGGTGCCTCTCTTGCCCCCAGCGCTGCCCGTGAGCAGTCGGGCATCACCGAGCCCTCGGCTCCCTGTCACCATGACAGGGACGGTGTGTCTGCACCAGGCAACCCAGAAGCTGCTCTCTGATGCAGCAGGAGGGGACTGCAGCCCCACACCAGCCTTTGGGTGGGCACAAGGCCCACACACAAGCAAGTGTGCACCTTGCCCAGGAGCAGCGGGAAGAAGGAATGGCCCACGGTACCTGCCTGAGTTTTTGCTGCAGCAGGAGCCGATCCCCGGCACTTGAAAACACCATGTCCTGGCCAGCAGAAATGGCAAAAATGAACTCCACCCCCTGCGTCTGGGCAGCTCCGACGAGAGACCGCATGTGGGCTGGGGACAAAGCAGACGGGTGCTGTGAGCGCTGGGAGGCAAAGCGTGGAGGGAGCGGGACCACGGCGCCCAAAAGGAAGGAGCTGGGGGCATCGCGGGGCATGGGAGAGGATGCGGAGGGGAGAGGCCCAGGGAAGACAGTTTCCAGTCCCTTGGGACACAGAGGACTCTCCGTGAGGGTCGCGGGCCCTGGCACATTCCAGCACATTGCCAGAGACCCACATGGGAGTTCCTGTGCTGGGTGGGCTCCTGGGTGATTCCACGCAATGAGCAGGGTCAGGGGGTCTCCTCGCACTAGGCAAGGTCTGCGGGGTTCCCTGCAGCAGGCAGGGTCCCGGCAGGAAGGGCGGTACCAGCCAGCCTGACCCTGGCTGAGATGCAGCCGGTGCATCGCCCCCGGGGAGCGGGACGCTGGCAGCCCACCCGTGCAGTGCCCCGCAGAGCCGCTACCTGCCTCGTGCTCCGTGTAGGGCTCTCGCCAGAGCAGCCGGTGCTTCAGCTCATCCTTGGGCGCGTACATGTAGCAGTTCAGCCCGCAGCGTCTCAGCCTGCGCAGTAAGGACGAGGGGTCACCCAGGCTGTGGACGGGCTCCTTGCAAAGGGGCATCGGGCAGGTGCCAGCCCGCAGCACCGTGAGCTCCTTCGCACACAGCGTACTCTCCTTCCCCAGCGCTGTGCCGCGTCCTGCAGCCTCCCAGCTGTGCTCATGCAGAGCCCCTGTGCCACGGAGCCCCACGGCCACGGAGCCCCAGCCCTTCCCTGGCACAGGGAGCCCTGCCCTGCGGCCTCCTGACAGCCACACCAAGACACTAACCTCACTGGTGCTCCCAGTGCTGAGCCCAACGATTTGAGGTGTTCAGAGACCTCCGGAAAGACAGTGCATCTGAATGGGAGAGTCTGAGAGACCAGCAGGGTACTGCCTCCTGCGAGAGCACCCTTGCTGCGGGAAAAGCCCGCGGGAGGGAGCAGCTTGGCCCCAACAGCCTGTTTTAGCCACTTGGCAAAGTCCTGCGAGGATGAAAAGCTCCGTGTCCTGAGCAAGGAACGGAGGAGGGGCAGATGGCTGGAGCAGCCTCCAGCGGAGGACAAGGGGTCCCTGGGGGAGACCAAGAACAAAATGGCCAAGGAGACAGAGGATGGGCTGGGGCGGTGGAGGGAGCAGCTCCGAGGTCTGTGGCTCCACGTGGTGCCTGAGGGTGCAGGTGGCCCCAGCCCCAGAGCTGGCTGTGGGCTCCATCAGGCCAAAGCACCCCTGCAGCTTTGCAGCAGCTCTTTCCAGGGTGAGACCTGCGGGAGCACTCAGCATCTCGTGCAAACGTGGTTAGGGTGGGTTGCTCTTCCCTTTCTCTTCAGCCATGCTTCTAATTGTGTAATGGAGAACAAAACTTGTTTGTAGCCCAGACACACAGGCTGCAAGGCTGCCTGTTGTGACGAGTGGCTCCAGATGACTCAGCTAGGTGTCCCTCTGGATGGGAGGGGTCTCTGTGGAACAGGATCAGCAGAGAATCCCTGGAGACCTGGCACCTCACCGCTACCCCAAGCTCAGTGTCCAGGAGTGGGGTGTGCTTGCCAGGCACAGTCTGGCCTGGGGGACTCAGCCTGGGGCACCTTTCTGGGGACCACCCACCCCAGGGAGCCCTTGCCACCGCAGACCCCCTCGCATCATCCCCTCGAAAAGCCCATGTCCCGTCTGCAAGCTGGCCTGACTCCACCAACAGTCCCTAAACACCTGCTGCACCGTTCCCAGATCACACCTTCATCGCTTGAACAGTTCAAGACCTTTGAATCTACCGCTGTACAACAGTTTTTGCAGCTGCTGGGTCTCTCTGGGGCTCTTTTGCACTCCAGCATTTCCCACCTCTTCTCCAGTGAGACACCAGCCCAGGACACATGGCTGCAGTCCCGGCCCAGCCCGGGACACGGGGGCTGCAGCCTCCTCGCAGCCGCTTGGCTGTCCCTCGCCTGCCCACATCTCCCCGTCCCCACGCCGCAGCCAGACGTGCCCTGCACCACCTGCACCACCTGCCCGGCTCATGCACAAACAGCCATTTTTCGGCTGTGTTGGGTGGTGTTTCAATGGACGGGGGCCCAGAGCAGGCTGTGTGCCTACCGCTGGGTGATGTGCCTGCCACATGCCACTGTGGTTTGATACAGAGCTCCAGAGGCGGCTCAGCAGCAGCTGCGCACACCCTGCCAGCGAGGCTGGCAGAGCAGCTGCAGAGAGCTGGCATCCCTCTCTGTGGCACCCAGCCAATGTGGGGTCCAGCACTGCCGCTGTAACAGGGACCAGGGTTCACCAAGGTGCAGCATCTGGCATCAGCAGTAACTCTGCTTCAGCTGAACTCCTTTCACAAGGTATCCATGAGCTACTGGGTTTGAGCTGGAAGGGACCTTTAAAAGTCATTCAGTCCAAGCCCTTGCCACGGGCAGGGACATCTTTCACTAGATCAGGTTGCTCAAAGGCCCATCCAACTTGACCTTGAACACTTCCAGGGATGGGGCAGCCACAGCTTCTCTGGGCAACCTGTGCCAGTGCCTCACCACCCTCAGAGGGAAGAATTTCTTCCTTAGATCCCATCAAAATCTCCCCTCTTTCAGTTTAAAGCCATTGCCCCGTGTCCTGTCACTACCCGCCCGTGTCCAAAGCCCCTCTCCAGCTTTCCTGCAGCCCCTTTAGGTACTGGAGAAGCAGCAGCACACGTGTTAATATAGACAATCATAAAGTCCTACCTAGGTAAAAGAATACAGAAGACACGGTGTCTGAAGCGACAACATAACGAGCAACTAGTGGAATATGAGTGTCCCCTGTAAGGCCACCGGTAACACCATAACAGAGAGCCCTGGATGAACACCGCAGCGCCAGGCAGGACCCGGGAGATTTGCTGGTCTCCGTGCTGGCTGCAGATGCTGCCAGAGCAGCGGGCACAGCGCGGGAGGGACGCTGATAAACCAGAGTGGGTCTGTCAAGGAGCCACGCACACAGGCACGGGCGGGAAGCCTGCGAGCAACAGCCTCGCAGAGTCTTGGAGCCCGATCTGCTCATCTCCCCTGGGGAACGCCCTGACCCAGGCGCTCAGGAGGAGAGGAAAGGCCCACCCTGCAGCCGGGGCCGCGGCGGGGTCCGGAGGCGACTCATGGGGACACACATTCGGGCGAGACCAGAGAGGAAAGCTCTCCAGATGCTCCACTGCAGTCGGAGGAGTCTGGGAGAGACCTGCCTGCTTCAGGAGGTCAGACTGCACCGTCATAAGGCCTTTCTGGCCTCAAAAAGCACAGATTCTTTCCAGAATCTCCCCAGCAATCCAAGACTCACTGGAAATTATCAGGACGGGGCAGCCACCTCCCTAGACAGCTCTTTTGGCGCTCCTGTATGAGAGCCATCTGATATATTCATTTATTTTATTTATCCTCCTTAGTGACATGTTTTACATTTTCCCACGATGAACAGACTGGGAAACCTTTCATGTACCACACGATACAACTGCCTTGTTTCTTTCCAGAGAAGAAAAACACGGATGAACATAACCACTCACATGTGCGAACATGTGAATATATATCCCAGTCCGGTACCAGGCAGGGCCATCATTAGACCTTCTTATTCCTAACATACTTTAAAAAAGCCACATTTTTCCATATCTGCATCTCTGGTCCTTGGACTATGGTCCCTACTTGCACTTGTGACTGCCCACGCTGTCACCAGTGCACACTCACAGCATGACCAGCACGTTTCCCATGCAGTGCGTGGCTGACAGTGCCATCACCAGCACAGTCACCAGCACGCAGCCCTGTCATCCTTGCCCAGCCACCACCAGTGTGCTGCTCATGCCAAGAGCAGTGCGCTGCCTGGACACCACCAGCGCGCTGCCCACGCTGTCACCAGCACGCTTTTCGCACCGTGTCCTGTGTGCTGCCCATGCCATCACCAGGGCAGTATCCACGCTGACTGGCGCACTGCCCAGCCCATGACCACCATGCTGCCCATGCCGGATGCTGCCCAGGAGGGCCCATGGGCACGCCATCTGTCAGTGGCAGATCATGCCAGTGCAGCCCATCCCACTGAGGGCCAGTGCATGAGCTCCACCTGCCAGGAGGGCTTTTTCTCTCCTGCACAGATGGACTCCCATCCCAATGTGGATTCTCTGCACTAGCCAGTGACAGATCCTGCCCACATCCTTGTGTCCCAGGGATGCATCATGACACACAGGCATACATGGGGACTCACAGGGACACAAGGGCCACCTCCACACCGAGCAGGGATGGCAGCCTCGGGCTAAAGCAGCCACCTGTGCCCATGGTGGCGTGACGCAGGTTTGCTGTGCCAGCTCTTTCCACTATGATAAGCCCAGCTCCAGCGAGGCCGGGCTGACTGGAAGCAGCCTTCTGGTACCCTCGCTGCGAGCACAGGGCAAGGGGGACAGTGGCCGCAGGCAGGGTGAGCTGGCCGCTTGCTGTGGGTGGCAGTGGGCACGCAGCACGCTGTCCTGCAGCCAGCGCACCGACACCGGTTGGTGCCACGTGGTGCTGCCCAGGCCCACCCAGTTCAGAGATGAGGCAATGGGCACTTTTCCTGCCAGGTCAGCACCCAAGGTGGGCTTCCAGCCTGCTGAACACCCCCACCTTCTCTCTCGTATGGGTCTGACTTCCCATTTCCAGCCCCAGCCCCTCCGCCTGCTCCCCGACATCCTTCCTGCACATGGGCTGCCATAGCTGCCCCATGCCACACTGCAGTCGGAGCAGAGCCGCTTTTCGGGTGCCTCCAGAGGCAGCGTCATCAGGCTCACGTAGCCTCCACGCTCCTCTCTAAACCCTTCCCAGCTGCCATCCCCCCTCCCACGGCCCAGCAGCTGGGTCTGACCCTGTCCCACTGACAGCTCCTTGCGGGTCTGCACCCTCACTGGAGCAACGGCACCAGCTGTGTGGTGCCAGCTGTGCAGTGCCAGCACACGGGCTGGTGCCCATCCAACCCCTTCCGGGCCTCATCCCAGACCCCGTCCCCTTGGGGTGCCCAGCCCTGCCCCGGGGCCCCCGGCCAAGCACGTCGGGCGGCAGCTGGGCTGTGGCAGGGTTCCAGCACCATCTGCTGGCACCGGGGAGCACAGCCCGCATCCGTCCGGGCGTCCTTGGGCTGCCCGTCCCTCCGCAGCCACCGAACCCGGGCCCAGGGCGAGGGAGCCTTTCCCGGGCTAGAGCCAGGGGTGCAAGGGTACTGGGACAGGGTGGGCACTGGGAGAAGCCTGAGCCCCCTTCGCTGCCGTCACCCCAGTGTGCCAAAGGCGGGCCAGCCCCAGCAGCCTCTCTCCAGCACGTTGTCCCCGCTGCTCCCGTCTCCACAGCGCTCTGGCTTGCACCTTGTCACTCTGCCACAGGCTAGTGCCTTGGGAGAGGAAAATTCAGGGTACTTGCCATTGAAAGAGAAGTTTCCTCTGCTCCATAGACCATGGTCTCCCGTAGAAACCTACAAAAAGGGAAGAAAAAAACAAACAAAATGCAGTTGTCAGTAACTGCCTTAAAACAGTCTCTCTCTGTACTACCCCTGCGTGGCTGCTCTTAACCCCGAGATCCACCAGTTGTTCACCTCCAGGTACTGTGAACGTCTGTTATCCTGCGATGATCTTGCTGGGCACTGGTATTCAAGCAAGTGGGTATAATGCCTGTGGTTCCATCCTACCCAGGAAGAGGCAGCTGGGAAGAATTGCACAAGGTGGCACTTAACCTGGGAGGGGGAATTTGCACAGTAAAAGCCAAGCCCAGAGGAGACGGCTGAGGGCTGGCTAGTTTGTAAGGCACTCTAGCATGATTTTGGGGTGCAACAAAGCACAGAGCTGTTGTACATCCATTCTAGAGTTTTCCGCCTAGAGATTTTCTTCTTCACAGAGACCAGCTCTGTGTCTCTGCATCTCTCTGCGTAGCGTCAGGCTGAGTCAAGCAAAGCATCATCACTCCTGTATGGGCTGTAAAAGCTGCTCTCTCTGTCTTTAATCACTGCACAACTCAAACCGCACCAAAATTGCACCGACGCAGCTCTTCCCTGCACCCTGAAAACACACGCCTGCATTGCAGCAGGGCAGGACTTTGAGGCAGCACCTCTGTCCCATGGCAAGCTGTTCAGCTCAGGTGGATGCCCACGAGTGCTGGGCCTGTGACTCCACAAAACGTTTCACAGACACCTTATCTGCTCGCCGCTGGTAAACACCATCCCCACAAGCTTGCAAAGAGAAAATCCAAACAGGGAAAGCACACCAGGGAGCAACCTTACCAGTTGTCTGCTAACAAAGACACTCCTCAATGAGCACCAAGGCTGGCTGCAAGGACATTGCCCTTCCAGAAGGTTCACATCAACAAAAGCGAATGCAGGAACTACAGATCCAGAGTCAGCAAATTCCCAAGTGTTCTTAACACTTCCACTTCTGCTGCTTGCAGGCTTTAGGTGGTTGTTGGGCACCAGTGTCTGATACAAGCTTGAGGCTGCAGCACTGCAGCAGCTGACAGCCTGCCCTGTGCTCTGCGTGGCAGGGAACCCGTCCATGACTGGGTACAGTGAGCAGGGGCAGGGCACTGCTGGACATGCAGCACCCACTGCCCTGTTGGGACTGCTTTCAAGGAAGGGCCCTCCCCATTTCTGCATGTAGGAAGACCTGGGAGGTGCGGAGTTGTCTGCAAAGCCAGTGAGAAAGACTACCTAGTGGAAAACAAGCCAGTTTACTTAGGGACAACGGGAGACTAGGCAGGTAAATGGGTTTGGAGAGATGCAGATTTGACAGCTTCTTAAAGAGGAGGTTAAGGGGAATCTGGAAGTGTTCCAGCACAGACCCGAAATTTAGCAAGAGAAGAATTTTCAGTCACTTCAAGTCTCTACAAGATCTGGCAGTTGCAATGTGAAGTCTCACAGGAAATACATTACGTCTTGAACGGTGATGCAACCAGCCGTTGAGGCAGCTTCCTAGTCTCAGGTGGGCTCTGCATCATTGGCCACTTTTAAATCGGTCAACACGCTTTCTAGCAGACAAGGCCAACAGGAGCAGATATTCAGAGAAGTGAAGGCATTCACTGAACTGGGCGTCACACAACGGCAGGTGGTAATGACTCTGTGAGTCTGGGAGAAGGGACCAGCTCTCAGCGTCTGGCATGAGGCCAGCGCTGGCCAGAAAAGCACTTGCATTTCCCCAAAGCACCTGAGTGCACTGGAGCTGGTCTGCCTGGGAGAGGACACCAATGCCCTGCTCCCTCTGGCAGGAGCGCACGCCGCAGCCCTCAACACCAACCTTGGGCAACAGTGTAGTAGTTTGCACCATAGCACACACTGAACATTATCTTCTTTGCAGACAGATCTTCTACTTCCTTGAACATCTACAAGGTTACCCCACCTACTGTGAAATAACATATATTCACCTTACTAGCCATCCCCCACCATGCACGGGGCCAAACTTGTGGCCACTCAAGGATTCCAGCAAATATGTCACCTAAAGAGATTATTTCCATGATAAATAGATTTTTCCATTTCCCAATCCATAGGAACCCTTGCTCAGCTCACGGCGAGGTCCCAGGAGCCCCTGTACAGCACCTGCCTGCAAACGCCTCACTCGCATTTTGCTGTGAACTGACACTGCCTTGCAAGTATGACACCCCCTACACACGCCCTGCCAGCAGCAGCTCTGTTGAACGTGCCACCCGAGCGCGTTCTGTCCAGTAAAGTGGCTTAAGTTGTACCAGCAAAATCTGTTTGTACCTGCAGCTGCATCCCCAGAGGAGCGATGTTGGTGCCCTGCCTTTTCGGAGACAGATGAGCACTGATGAGTGATGATGCGTGTTTATACCTCGGCTCTCCCATGGCCCAGATCACTACACCAGTAAACCATCAGCACCACTTCTTGTCAAACTCTGGGCCAGCTGGGATGACCCTCAGCAATTTCTTCACAACCATTGGCAAAGTTCCAATGAGCACATTGGGAAGCAAAGTCCCTTGACCCCAGCTGTTTCCCAGCCGCTCTCCTGTCCTGGGTTCAGGTCACCCAGAGGCATCAGTCTGTCCGTGCTCTCTGGCTGCTGCTAGCAATGTCCAGGCTATTCCAAGGGAGCAGGCGGTGCCATGTAGGAGATGGCACTCCTGGCCTGCCTTGGCTCTGCTACAGCTGTGCCTGGCTCAGCTGCCTGCCTGTCACTGCACCACCTTCGTACCCTGCCAGGGCCTGTGCTGCCAGGGTGGGGGATGCCTTTCCTTCTGCACTCTCTAGGGTCCTCTTCCTACTCCTGGCGTTGCCCTGCTGGCACCATCTATGTTCTTCTTTTTCCCAGGTCAGCTTTCCTATATCAACGATTCTTGCCTGACATTTCTTTTTACTATCAGCTTCCCCATCCCTGCACTTTCTACTTATTTTGTGTTTATTTGCATGGTGCTTTTGCATCCTTCCAGGCAAGGCAGTGGGCTTCAGCGGGGTACTGTGCTGCCAGGAAAAGCGGAGAAGCTTTTGCCTAGTGGGTGCCAGGTGGGCTCAGCTCCAAGAAACAGGAGTCGGGGCAGAAGGACAGCGCTGAGCCATACAGCACTACTGGGAGAGACTAGGCTCTTCCTGGCCAGCTCTGCGCACCACCCAAGCCAGCGTTGTGCTGGATGGGCACACACCGGGGTGCTGCCCCACGCCTAGGGGAGAGAACAAACCACCGCAGAGCGCTGAAAGCATGGCAGTGGGTCCCTGTGCCCCGCTGCGGGGTCGGGGGGGGTGGGCCCGCTGTGCTGGGATGGCTGCGGGGTGCCGCAGTGCTCTAGGGAAGAGCTGGGGAGCATCAGTGGGGGGTGCCGGTCCCGCACCCTGCGGCAGAGACAGGGTGCTGTGCAGGAGCGAGGCTCCCTGCCTCTCTAATTCCCGGAGTCCCGGGCGCGGCTGGGGTCCCGGCGGCCCTTCCCAGCCGCCGTTCGCTCCGGGTGGACCAGGCCAGCCCCTGCAATGCCCGGGCGGGGCACTGGCCCGAGCCGCGGCCCCGGAGGGACCTACCTTCCACCACGCCGCAGAGGAAGCGCGGCCGCCCCGCCATAGTCGCGCAGGAGCGGCTTTGCCGGTGCTGGGGCGGGCGGAGGGTGCGCGGGGCGATGAAGGGATGCGCGGAGGGACGGAGAGGTGCGCGGGAGGATGGACGGGTGCGCGGAGGGATGCGCGGTGAGATGAAGAGATGCGCGGAGCGACGGAGGGATGCGCGGGAGGATGGAGGGACTCAAGGAGGGCCCGAGGGATGCGCGGAGGGATGAAGGAGCGCGCAGGGCCTCGCGGAGGGCCGGCTCCTCCGCCTGCCCTCCCCCCGCGGAGACGCGCTCGTCTCAGCGCAGGGGGCGGCCCCGGCGGGTGGGGCCGTGGCGGGCCCGGGGCGGGGCGGCGGGGGGGCCCCGGCGTAGCCCCTGGGCAGAACCGCCCCGCGGGGGGCCGGGCGCGCCGGTCCTCCCGGAGATCGCCGCGCGGGGGGGGCTGCTGGAGCGGGACCGCGGCCCGGGGCGAGCCCCCGCCGGCCTGGCCACCGAGTGGGGCCGGCCCGGTGCACCGCCCGGTCCCGACCCGCAGCCGTGTGCCGGGCCGCGCTCCGGGCGCCCCGGGTGCTGCCGGCGCTGCATGGCGGGGCCGCAGCCGCCGCTGCTCGCTGGCACCGGGGCTCAGCCCCCCGCACCGTGTCCCCCGGCGCCCCCAGCGCCGAGTGTTCCCCCGGTGCGGGCCGTTGGTTGTTTCTCCTGCTTTCGCAGCCTGCCGGGAGCAAACAGCCCCAGGCCCCGGCGCCGTTCTCCGGTGGTCGGGTGTTGTTGCCCCCTGTATCCGTCACTGAGCGGCACCTTCCCCACCGGTACCCCCGTGCCGGGCCCGGGGTGTGACGCCTCTCTGGCTCACCGGGCCCGTGGAATCAGGACTGTTCCACGTGCCTTGCACTGTTGTCGCACTGCTCTGCGCTGCTGACGCGCTTTGGCTCGTGATCTGCGCTGTCCCGCAGGGTCTGGTTTGCACAAGTGCTGCCACGTCGTTAGTTCCCCGTCCTGCGGCTGCACGGTCCCTGGTACCTGCCTTCGAGCAGGGCTGCGTCCGACGTCACTGAACTCCTCCGCTCTGCTCACCGCTCTTCCTGTTCGGCAGCGTCGCGGTTTAACCGGGCGGGCGCTAAACACCGCGCAGCTGCTCGCCCACCCTCCCCCACCCCTGCGAAATGGGGAAGAGAACTAAAGGGGAAAAGGGAAGGACACTTGTGGGTTGCGATAAGAACAATTTAATAATAATATAAAATTGCAAGTAATAATGATAAAATAATAATAATCTATGCATATATATTAAATATAATAATATATACAAACATGTGATGCACAGTGTAATTGCTCACCACCGGGTGACCAATGCCTGTCTCATCCCAGTAAGCAATCCCAAAACCAGTTAAGTCCTGACACCACAATCGTGGATGAGTGAGAGGCCCAAAAAGAGAGAGACAGAACTCTGAGAGACTGAGAGACAGTTCGAGAAAGCCCCTGGAACAGAAAGAGAGCTTCTTCGCAGTCCACCCTCAGCTCTATACTGGCCATGACGCTGCACGATATGGAATACTCCATTGGCAAACTTGGCCCTCAGTCCCAGGTCTAAGTTCAAACCCTGCAGACAGTGGTGGCCCTTTGTCCCGGCCGTGCTCCCTCCCAGCCTGTTGCTCCTGCCCACTGGCAACGCACGGGAACCTGAAAAGTCCCTGATGTCTCAGCACCAGCTATAAACATCAGCGCGCTGTCAGCAGTCTTCTCGTAACGAATCCCAGACTAAATCCAAAACTCAGCGCTATTCCAGCTGCTAAAAAGAAAAACTACTCTGTCCCAGTGGAAACCAGGACAGCCAATCTCACTGTAAGGTGCCAAGGCCCGTCTCCCCCCAGCCTCAGGACGGTGCGGGACACGCCCTCCGATGGGTCGGAAAGCCGAGACTTGTCCCGTGGGATGCGGACAGCACGGCAGAGCGGAGCCGGCCACGGCAGGGGCCGACTCCCTCCCCGAGAGGCTGCAGCTTTGCCGCCTCCGCCGGGGCACGGTCGGCCGCCGGCCGCCCTCCCGCAGCTCCCGGGGCGGCACGGCGCAGCGCCGCGGAGATGGCCTGGAGCGGGGATGGTGCCGCTCCCTGCCCTGAGCACGGGCCGTGCCTCGGCGCTGCGCCGGGAGCCGGGGGGAGGCGGCCGCCGCGGACACGGGCCGGAGCCGCGAGGCACCGAGCAGAGACGCACCGGGCGCCGCGGGCAGAGCCCCGCGCCGGGCGCGCGCGGCCGTGGGCACCGCGCCGGGGAGCCGTACCTGCACGCACGCGCTGCCGGGGTACCGGGCGCACGTGACACCCCCCCAACCAAACAAACACGCCCGTGCGCGCCCTGACCCTCCCTCCGCCGACACGCGCGGCCCCGCCCCGGCCCCGCCCCCCCCTTCCCCCCCCGCGGCGGCGCGGACGGGAGCGCGCGGAGCGTGGCGGCGCGGGATGGACCCGCCGGCCAAGGAGGGGCCGCTCCTGGTGCAGCACAGCCACAAGTTTGGCACCAAGGTGGGCGGCCCGCCGGCGGCGCGGGGCGGGCGGGGGGCGAGACGGCGCGGCGGGATGGGTCCGGTCCGGTCCGGTCGAGCCGAGCCAGGCGGGCTCTCTTCCGCCGTCCCGGGAGCCGGGCGGTCTCTGTACCGCCGCGGGATGGGCCTACCGTCTCCGCTGCCCGCGGCCGCCCCGTCTGGGCGCGCTGCCGGGCCGCGGGCGCCGCCCGGCGACTGGGGAAGGAGGACCGGGGCTTCGTCGGTCCCGGCCCCGTGCCCGGCGGTGGCCGAGGGGTCCCGCGCTGGGGCTCAGCCCCGGGGGGCCCCTCTGCCCGCGGGGGTGCCGGCGGTGCGCGCGGTCCGGGCCGGTCTCCGGCGCTCGGCGGCGGCGGGGCGGGACGCCCGGGCGGAGCGGGGGGTGAGCTGCCGGCCCGGCCGCCGCGCCCGGCGGAGCGTTCCCGGCGCCCTCGCGGGATCCTCGGCGGCGCCCGGGCCCGGCGTGACGCCGCTGCCTTGCAGAGGTGGAAGCGGAGCTGGTTCGTGCTGTACCCGGCCAGCCAGCGCGGCGTCGCCCGCCTGGAGTTCTTCGACTGCAAGGAGCCGGCGGCGCCGCCCGAGCGGCTGGGCACCCGGCGGCTGGCCAGGACGGTGGTGCGGCTGGCCGACTGCACCAGCGTGGGCCCCGTGGCCGAGAGCGGGCCCCGGGCCGGCACGGCCGTCTTCCGCCTGGAGACCAGCGACAGGAGCTACCTCTTCGCGGCCGACAAGGAGCAGAGCGAGGAGTGGGTGGCGAAGCTGTGCGAGATCGCCTTCCCGGTGAGCGGCGGGCGAGCCAAGGGGCGTGCGGGGCTCCTGGCCGGGAGGAGGGGGGCTGCGCGGGGGCGGGCAGCCCAGTGTGCCATGGGGAGCGCGACCCCTTCCTGCGCTCGGGAGCGCCTGGCGGGGCCGACACGGGACCCCGAGGCACGCGGGAGTGGTGCCCGGCGGTCAGAGCACCCGGCCCGGGGGCTCTCGGCCGCTCGCACCGTGCCAGCAGCCAGTGGGTTACGGCACGTCTCAGCACGCTGTCAGTAACTTAAGGTTGCAGCTCCGAATTTCAGGTGGGACTTTTCTCCCCCAGCGTGGGGGCTGGGCGATGGCTGAGGAGCATTTCCTCTTGGCTCAACCACCACTGCTGTTCCTGCCACAGCAGTGGCGGAAGCGGAGCCCCGAGAGCAAGTCAGTGCCAGGCTCTGGGACCCACCTGGCTGCTGAGTGTCAGCAGCAGCAGGTGCAGGGCCAGTGTACCCCCCTCACCCAGCCTCGAGGCTCGCTCCTGCCTGCTGCTGGGAACACCCCATCAGCGCTGGGCTTGTGGTGCAGCCCTCCGGCTCTCCTGGCCTCTTCCTGCGCCCCTGTAGCAGCTGTGCAGCCTTCCCTGGAGCTGGTGGTCAGCCAGCGTGACACCTTCCTGCAAAGGCGGTTTGGACAGCAGGTGGCCCACGAGTACGGTCGCCCACACTGCTCTGCAAAAGCAGCCCACATCTGCCCTGCCCCACAGGTCCCCTCCTTTCCCTCCTAAGAGATGTTTGCACAGCCCTGGGTTGTGCTCTAGCTGACTCCAGGCTTTCAGTGCTGGGTAGGGCTGCTTCGCGGGATGGCTGGCTGCACAGCTGGTGATCCCAGGATCTTCCCACAAGGACCTGGGTGTTTGCCACGTGTGATTTACCTTAAGTCTTTTCCTGTCCCTGCTTGCGTCTCCCTGCAGTCTGCTTTCAAGCCAAATGTGTCTCCTGCAGCAGGTGCCCTCCTGACCAGGCCAGTTGGCACTGGTGTGGTGCTGGAAATGACTTTATGTCCATGCCCGTGTCTGTTTGGTGCAGACAGTGTTTCAGCCTTTGTCCTGGAAACGGCTTGCGGGGCTGAGCTAAGGACACAGCAGGTGCCTTTGGAGTAGTGCAGGGTAGCGGCAAGGCAAGGGAGCATCTGCTTGGAGCAGGGGTGTTCTCGGACCTTCCTTTACAGAGGAGCTGTGAGTTGGCCTGCTTGAGGTCCAGAAGCAAGCTGACAGTTTAGGTGAGTGGTGGTGAGCAAAAGGCTACAAGGATGGCATGTGTTCTAGACCTGGCCTGAAGCAAGAGGCACACGAGCTGCACGTGGCCTCTGCAAAAAGCTGAAGATCCTCAGCTGTCATTTCTGGTCGTCTGCGTGGAGAGCATGATTTTGTGTCGTGTTGTCTGGTGCTGCCCAGAGGGTCGGCAGGGCCCAGCAGCTTGGGAACTGGGGCCAGAGATTGTTTGCGGTTCAGCACAGAATTCCTTTTTCTTTTGAAGATGAGGGAAGAGCAGTCAAATGGAGCCCTAAAGGGCTTTGGCAGATCAGCTGGCCCTTGACTTCCCGATCCCAGGCTGGAACCCTGCTGCATTAGGTGCTTTAGCTGGGCAGGAGCTGCTGCTACTAGCGGTAGGGACAGTAGGTTTTAGCAGTCCCCATTCTATTTAGGAGCCAAACAAGAGGTCCTGATGGCCCTTTTGGGGCCTTGCCTCTTGCTAAGAAGCTCCTGTGGCTGGGTTTTAAACTGAAGCTGTGACAGCTTGCCTTCCGCAAGACACACGCTCTGCTGCAACCCCATCCCACGTGACCCTGAGAAGCAGCTTCCAGCTCCCATCCGGATACAGACCCCCATGCAATAGTGCCAAGTCTGCTGCAGCAGCTCTTGCAGGGCATCTGTGAGCCTGTGATTCGTGTGGGGCTTCCTGGAGGGGGATCTGTGCTATTCGGCGGTAGCACCGAGGGCGCGCCCCCGGTGCAGGCCCTCGGGGGACCCTGCAGCAGGGACACGGTGGCTGGCAGAGCGTGCACATTGCACTTTCAGTTCTGCATGTGCTAAAATAGCAGTGCTCGCTTCCCTCCTGCGGGCTGTGCGCTGACACTGGCACCGCCCTCCTGCCTGTGCACAAGCAGGACGCAGACCCTTGCGTTACCAGGTCGTCTCGTCAGCTCCCTCCCTTGCTCAGACCGCTGGAAGAGTGTGCCTGGGCCCGTGCAATGCTTTGGGTGCTGATGTCGCCTGTGCTGGAGCACGTCGGTGAGGAAGCAGAGCTGTGCTCTGCCTTGGCACCAGGGCACCTTCATGGCCGTGCCGTAGCGGTCGGAAAAGCAGCAGTGGAGGGGGCTCGTGGGATGCCCAGGTGCTGCCCTGCAGGAAGCTGTGTCTCGGTGCTGACTTCTGCTGCACAGGGCGCAGGGTCTGGAGGGAAGGGCTGCCGGGAGTAACTGCTTTTTTCTGCACCCTCTACAATGCACAGCGCAGCCAGGGCCCAGGGCTGTGCCAGGAGCTCCAGGGAAGCCCTTTCTGCGCTGCCTGGCCCTGTTAACCTGTGCTCATGTTGGCTCGGGTTAGGGTGGCCCTGGGATCTGCTGCTGGCTCTGGGCAGGGAAGGGCTTGGGATGGCTGTGGGATGGTGGAGCTGCCTGGGGGGGGGATGCACCCCTTGAGGAGGTCCCAAGCGATGCGGGGCTGGGGAGGAGGGCGGTGGCTACAAGAGGACCCGAGGCTGATCTGGGAAGAGGGGTCTGGGCTGATCTGCTCTCCCTTGTCAGGGAAACAGCCCCAGCGATGCCAGTGTGGTGGCCCGGCGTGGCAGAGGGGGTGGCGAGGAGGTGCCGGCCCTGGAGATGGCCGTGAACTCCATCTACTACTCAAGAGATGAAGGTGGGACTTGGGGCTGCCTTGTGTGGGGCCTGTCCTGCTGCTGCCCTGTCACCGTGGCTCCGGTGGCAGGGCCAGGCCTGGCCTGGAGCTGGGGATACGGCTTCTTCCACCCTCCCCTGAGCATCCTTGTCCCCACAGTGAATGCCTTCTGGGTGACGGTGCAACGGACCGAGGCTGCGGAGCGATGCAAGCTGCGTGGCGCCTACGTGCTCAAAGCTGAGCGTGACAGCCTCGTCTTGAAGGACCCACAGATGAATGAGATCCTCTATGTCTGGCCCTACCGGCTGCTCCGGAGATACGGCCGGGACAAGGTGAGGGGCTGGGGTTCCTTGCATGCCGCACGCCGAGGCCTGTTCCCCGCAGGGTTTCCCTTGCAGAAGGGTGAGGAGCTGCTGCGCGCATCCAGCTTGTGGCAGCTGTGCCGCGTGCCCTGCCGAACGCCAGAGCTGCTACAGCCCTTGGCAACTGCCACAGGGTCCCCAGGGACATCTCTGATCCCATCTGTCCTCAGCTCCCACCTGTGTCACCGTGCAGGAGTGCGGGCTAACCGGACACCCGTCCCTGCCGAGGGAATGGCTGTGCAGAGCCCATCTCTCGGTGGTCCTTGCCCTGCTCCCACTGGCTCCTGATGGCCCCTCTGCCAGACATCACCACAGCTAACTTGCCCCTCTTCTCCATCCCAGCACTCCCCAGCCCGTGCCATGGGCAGGCATGTGCTTCCATGCTGCACACAAGCTCTCCCAAGCCTCCGGGGCCCTTGGCGCCCTGTGGTCCTGACTCTGCTCGGGATTCAGTCCATCCCTCCCGGATGATAGTCACTGGAACAAGAGCAGCTATTGAAGACACCAGTTACTCTAGATTTGTTCACCTTACAGGGCATACTACTCTTAGCCTGGCTGTGTAGGTCTGTCCCCTCTCCAGTGTCCTCCATGATCTGCCTTGCTGCTACCCTGAGCTCAAGAGGTACCTGCTGCGCTGGACAGGGTGGAAGTGGTCTCCCCAGGGCTGTTTATAGAAGTGACGATGTTGGCTGCAGTCTGCTGGTGACGATTTCTGCAGCACTTTACCAAAACAGAAGTGGAAACCGAGCTGCTCTTGGGGAGGCATCTGGCTCATCTGCAGGGTCTGGGGCAGGGGCAGAAGGACAGCCATGTGGTGTGAGGAGCAGGCAGCTGCACTCGCAGGTCCCTGGGCCGCTGTGTTGGTGTGTGGCAGCATTGACCCACAAAAGGAAGTCTGGCCCCAGAAGCTTTTGCAGCAATCCCAGAGACTGCTGCTGCATGTGAGAGAGCACCAGGGAGGCAGAAAATCTCACCTGGATTCAGGGACTGAGGTTCTGAAAGGATGTGGGCATCTGCTGGTGGGAACCTATGCAGAAGTGTGTGTTTGGGCCTGAGGAGCACAGCCTTGGTGCAAGACTTGTCTTTAAAGTACTCAATACCATTAACAGAGTAATGCTGGTAAGGCAAATGCTTTGCTATTGGTAGCCAAACTGCTGCTCCTGGCCTTTCTCCTGTGGAAAGCTGTGTTCCTCTCACCTCGGGTTCGCTTCCCTTCTGCCTGGCTAATGCTGACCTACCCAAGATGCCCATACTAGTTTCCCCTGCTGAGCTGTTACCTTTCGTCTCACCCTGCTCCATTCTCAGTGCTAACTGGGTGTTACTTCCTAGGCTATGCAGTGCCAGTTGGTGACCCTGCTGGAGTGGCTTGGGTAAGGCAGCAGGTCTCCAGCAGGACCTGCTGCTCTGGCCCTGGCACATCTCGCAGTGATGTCCCCTCAAATGTGCTTCCCTCTCCAGTTTCATAGCTTGTTGTGGTCTGCTGGGCAGCGCAGCCTGCCCCTGCCCCGACGCTGTGCCGCAGCGCGCCTCTGGGGTGATGCTCGCCGAGCTGCGGCCCTCGCTGCAGGGAGCGGCAGGAGCAGGACGTTCAGTGAAGTCTCTTGCAGGACGTGCGGGATGAGTGCTGCAGCCATGCGCCCCTCTGCTGGAAGCACAGCCTGCACAGCGCGCTGAGTGCTGGGGCAGGTGCTGGGCAGGATGTGACCCTTCCACTTCCCCTGCAGGTGATGTTCTCCTTTGAAGCTGGCAGGCGCTGCGACTCTGGCCCAGGGAACTTCACCTTTGAGACCAAGCAGGGCAATGAGATCTTCCGCCTGGTGGAAGCCTCCATCCGGGAGCAGAAAGCGCAGGTGGAGGAGAACCGGCAAAGCTGTGACTCCCTGGATTCAGACAGCCCCAGCGTGGTGCTGATCCGCCAGGCCCTGGCAGACTCCCTGAGCCTGGAGCTACCCGTGGAGGGGGATGACACCCCGGCGCCCAAAGCAGGGCTGGCACCCAGGCCCAGTGCAGCGGTAGAGGAGAGAGACACCCCATCTCTGCTGAAGACTAGAACTCTGCCAGAGCTCCCTGTGCCACAGGCCAAGCCTGCGGTCCCAAGCACACCCCCGCGCTCCCCTTTGCCAAAGGTGCCCCACGCCGTGCTGCTGGCCGAGGACCCCTCCAGCGTGTACTCGGAGCCCCTGGACTCGGTGAAGGGCTTCCGGCCCCGGCTGGACCCGCTCTACTCGGACCCGGTAGACAGCAAGCCCGTGGGCAGTGCCAAGGCACCCGGCGGTGCCTCGGACGAGACAAAGCTCTGGCTGCCGGGGCTGCCGTCCTCGGGCACGTACGAGCAGGTGCGGGCAGAGGGACGCAGCCAGGCCCCCGCGGTGCCCAGGCAGAGGGAGCACATCTATGACGAGCCCGAGGGCCGCGCTCCCCGCTCACTGCCCGCCGCCGCCTGCATCTACGACGAAGCGCGGCCAACGGGCGAGGCCTGGCGCACCCAGGGTCACGACGGCGGGAGCGGCTACGAGTACCCCTACAGCCCCAGCATGGACGACTACGCGGTGCCCGCCTTCCAGGCCAAGGCCAAGGGCCCCAAGCCGCCGCCCGCCCCCAAGCCCCAGGCAGCCTTTATCCCTAAAGGCGCTGAGCGGAGCGGGGACCAGGGCAGGCGGCCGGGGAACGCCGCTCTGGAGAAGGCGGCCGTCAAACCTGGCCTCAACAGCAGCAACAACAACAACGTGGAGGTGCTGTACAGCCGGGTGGTGAAGCCCCAGCACGTGCCCAAAAGGGAGCAGTCAGTGGATGAGGGCAGCTTGTCGCCTGTCTATGAGGACTTAGGAGAGATATAGCGTGCTGCTGCCCGGTGCCTGCCCCGGAGGGAGCGGGGGGCCGGCCCCGTTGGCACGCAGTGCCGGCCACTGTGCTCCACGGACCCGGGGGGTGGGCTGGGGCCAGGGACTGTTCTGGCTCAGGCAGAGCCCCTTTTGCTCAGTAGCTCCCAGGGGCTGCGTTCCTGCCAAGGCCCTTTCTACAGGGTGAGCAAGAGAGCTGTGGCTGGCACAGGTGCCGGCGTGCTTCTCTGACTCTGGAGCCGGCTCTGTGGCCACCTCAGGACTGCCCGGAGGGCTGGCTGTCACCCTGCACCTGCTGCTCCGGCTCTGCTCCAGCTCCCCCCAACCAGGCTGTGGGGCTGGGACGCCTGTTGTGGCACATGGAACATGGCTTGCCGTCAGTATCCAGAAGTATTTTTATACAAAATTATTTTGATATTAAAATCTGTATGTCTCAGAATGAAATGTTTGCCTGTGGCGTGTTTGGCTGTCAGGCGTCGGGTGGGGAGATGCTGGCGCGGGGCTGCGGACGGGGTGGCCGACTGAGCAGTACTTACACGGCGGCACCTTCATGTCCGTGCCAGAGCCCGCTGAGCTGAGAGGAAACCGCAAAGAAAAGCGCGTGCCAGGTTCGGCGGTGGCTGGGATGCCCACATGCCATGGACTGAGGGATATGTAGATGTCTGTTTGTGCTGATCAGGGCACAAAACGTGATGGCCTGAAAACCTGTGGGTCTTGTCTGGGTGTAAGGCTGGGCAGGGCTGGGCTTCAGCTCTGCTGCAGCTCAGGGACTGCTGATCAGTCACAGCCTCTCCTTCCCCTGCCTGATCCCTCTGCCGATCTCCCCCTGCTGCCAGCTGCCCTTGGAAGGGCTGGGATGGCCCAGTCTGATTCTGTTGGCTTTAGCGGCACAAGCTGCAATCCCTGCGGTGTGCTCTGAGCTGGGCTTTGGCTGTGATGCTGTGTGGCCAGCCTTGGGCAGAAACCTGTGCAGGGGAAAAACAGGTTGTCCTTTTGGTGCTGGTAGTGGTTTTGAGGGATTTTGTGCCCCTTCTGTGCAGGGCCAGAGCAGGCACTGGCGCTGGCTGCCCTCGAGGCTGGATGAGGCCACCGATGACTTCTGCAGCTTTGCCAACCTGTTGACAGAGACAGCAGCAAAAGAGCGACTGACAAGCAACACTGTGACGTACCAACTTCTGCAGACCCAGCTCGAACTCAGGGAGCCACAAACCAGTGGGGAAGGCTGGAGGATGAGGTTCAGGTCCCCAACTGGTGAGCTGGTGGTGAGTCCTGACGGGGCATTAGTGTCTGATGCCCGAGCTGCAGCGGAGAAGCCTCCGTCCTGTAACGGTACAGCACAGCTGAGGCCAGGACCAATCTGTGGCTGTTCTCCTGTGCTGGGGCCTCTTCCCCGCTGGGGTTTTGCTGCAGAAAGGAAAAAGCCTAAGGGGCTTTGGGAATCAGGGAGGCTGAGGCGGTTCCTGCCTGGGACAAGGCACCAGCAGCAGGCATCTGCTGCTCACGGCTGGCTGCTGGCTGGTCCCCTGCTTGTGTCTGTGTCCAAGGTGGGTCCATGCACTCGTCCCAAGAGCAGCTCTGCCCACCTGCTCCATGAAGAGCTCTGGGCATGGCTTGGCAGGAGGCCCAGGCCACCTGCTTGTAATCCTTGCTCGTGACTCCACTGTGAGGCTCCAAGATGTAAACAATATGATGGTGAGGAAAGAAAATGCTCCAGCGTCTGTGCCCGACCAGTGGTCCCTGCGCAGCCCTGTGCCCCTCTTGGCTGGGAGGAAAGGATATTTCTATTTCTTGCTTCAGCAATGACATCATCTCTCATAACAGCTGACTCGGGAGTAAGACGTTAAGTGTGCAAGACGGGAAGAACTCTCCTACGTGTGGCTTGCTTTATTTATGCACCCTGCCGTGTGATGCAGAAGTACGTGCAAGTGGGGAAGGCCCGTAGTCTCTGCTCATCAGGACAGACAGTCCTTTCTTTTCTGGCTTGGTGGTGTGGACCAGACCTGTCATCTCACTTGGGCTGCTGCACCGTGCTTCACCTCATCTCCTTTCTGGCAGCTGTGGCACATCACAGTGGTTGTGTGCTACAGCTGAACTCTGTGTGCTTGAAAAATGGCATCCTGGCAGCTGGTGCAGAGCAAGGCTTTGCCGAGGCGCTTGGGGACGCGTGGCGTGTGCTTGACTGCTCGCTCTGCCTGTTTTCTTACAGTGCAGAAATGGTCCTGGATGAGCAGCTTGGCTCTGCCCAGTCCAGGTGCTGTGGGACAGCTTGGGTGGTGCATGGGAAGTCCTTTGGATATCAGACTTCCTCACGTGAGGGCAGTCTGTGTGCCCCCCTGTTCTCTGCTAAAAGCCACAGATGAGCCCGGAAATGTCAGAGTGCTGGTCCAGCAGCCACAGCTGGGATGCGGCAGGAGCAGGAGTCTTGGTCTCTGTAGGCCAGGTGGCAGTTTTTACCAGGAGAAAATGACTTAGGAGCTGCTCAAAGCCCAACTAACCTCTTCCCCTTGGGGCTACCTTTTTCTGTTTCCCGTTCTGAAAGGTATGTCCTTTGATAACGGCCACCTCCTCCCCTGTAGGGCCTTGGTGCAGGCATGAGACAGCTGTTCCGCCAGGATATCTGCTATCACACAGCACTGGGGAAAGCACCTCAGTTGGTGTGGGCTGTCACCGGTTGTTCAGAGGACCAGTGCAGTTATTGCTCTGCTTCACACTGTGGCGATCAGGTAGAGGGCTTTTCAACAGGGACCCCCAAACAGCCCCAGTTTTGTGATTCGCTTCCCCTTACAGTCCCTTTTCCCTCTTCTCAAATATAGCAGCTTCCTTTCATCAGCAACAAATCACATGCCCATTTGTCTGTCCCTCCGTTTGGTATTTATGGTACGGTTGCCGAAGTAATTTCCACCTGCATCATCCGTTCAGTCAAGCTAATCCTGTCATCCCGTTCCCGCCCCCCCAGTCTGCCCGCTTTGGTCGTTTTCGTGTTGCTGTCTGGTTGGCGTGCCCCAGGCTGGGCCGTTGTGCCACCGCCCTTTGCTACTGCTCCTTCCCCAGTTCCTCGTGCTGTCAGCTCATTAGAGGGGCAGGGATTAGCCGCCGGCTCGCACACCCCAGCAGACCCGTACCCCTGTGCCTGTGGGGGTGCCTGCCCTCGACACATTACCCCAAGCCGCTGCCTGAGATGCAGCCTCTTGCCAGGCCCATGCCAGGCATGGGAAGAGCAGGTCCATGCCCTGGCTGCACAGCAGGGCCTGTTACTGAGCCAGGATCCCAGGGAAAAGAGATGGCTCTGTGCTCCTGCTGTAGCAGTGCCCCCGGGAGCACGGTGACTACATTGTGCCCTTGGTCGACCGCAGCTGTTTCTCACGCAGTACGGGTCAGCGCTGAGACTGCTGCGTACAGTGCGCGTTATAAACGACAGGCGGGAAGTGAACATTGTGGTGGATAACTTTATTTTGAAACAGCTTGTCAGAACAAAGTAAGTAGAACACACACCCATGCTGGCGCAGCCAGGAACCCCAGTGAGACCACCCCACCTTGGCTCAGTCAAGCTGACCCATGCTCCTGCCCTGCCAGGTGCGGCTGTTGTGTCTCTGCACTGAAAAACAGGCCAGCACCCGTGCGAGCACCGGGCAGGAGCTCTCTGGAAAGCTCCAGGCCAACTGCCCCCATCATCTGAACCCTGCCAAGAAGTACTTGCCGTGCCGGCTCGCAGAACAACCCACAGGCACAGAGAGGCCATGAGGAGGAGAGCATCCCAAGGAGCACCTGGTGGGGAGAATGGTGCTGTGCTGCAGCTCCAGCTGTGCCGCGCTGTCACTGCATAGGAGCCAGCCAGGGCATTACCGCTGGCTTGGCACTTGCCACAAACCCCTTCGTTAGCTGGGGAGCTGGACAGCGAGACCAGCTGTAGAAGCAACTCAGCATCATCGCGGGTAGTGCCACTCCCAGGAGAGCAGCGTTCTCGGCTTTGAGATTAAGCTCATCTGAGGGCTGGTTTGTGCCAGTTCAGACCCTGCGGAACCCTCTCCTGCAGGGTGAGGGCAGCCCGACATGCCACCTGCTTTAACTTTCTCACCGCCCTGCTTGCAGCTTTTCTGCACCTGCTGGCAGCGATCTGTGGTTTGTGGCCTGGCCCGGCCTCAGAAACCAGAATTTGAGGCACTGGTGATGTGTGCTGACAAGCACAGGGAATGCGTGGTGTTGCGGGGAATAGCCGAATCTCCGGACAGAGGGCTCTGGAGTAGCAGGCTTCCTGCAGACCGACTTGGTGACTAGCAAAACCGTAGAACAAGGAGGAACAAACAATGGGAAGTGCCTGTCTGACCAAGGGCAACCTAAATGTCTTCCCTGACCACTTCCAGCCCAGTGCGTAAGGCTTGGCAGCTGAGCAAGAAGCGAACTCGTGGTGGTTTTGTCGTGGTGCCCCGGCGCTCACTGCAGGAACTCGTCGTACTCCTTGGGGAGCAGCGAGCGCTCACAGGACTCTCTCCTCGTCGCTGCTGGTCTGAACGCTTGGACAGGAGAAGGAGCCATCAGGAGAGGTGCCACCGTGGCTCTGGCTCTGCTCTGATGCTGCAATACAAGGACAAAATAGGAGTGAACCTTGTGGAATGAGGCACTGGCTCGTCCAACAGCGCGCTGTCCGACTGTGTCTGCGTGTGCCAGCTGCTCAGCATCCCTTTCCGCAGCTGTGTGAGCTTGTGCTGCGCCCATCCCTCTGCTCTGCCAGCTGCAAGTGACCGTTGCCTCTGCCACGTGCTGCCTTTCCTGTACTGCTCGGGTACCGGGGCGCTGCCCTCAGCCCTTCCGCAGGAAGCGGACCAGAAGCACAGGAGAGAGCCCACCTAGGCTAGTGACGTACCTGCTTGGGTTGGTGCCGCTCTGCTCGCTGGTCCCTGGGCTGGGGCTGCTGCCGCTGCAGAGGTTTGTGCAACGTGCTCTTCAGGTGTTTGTAGAGGTTGCTTTTGAGATGCAGGGGGTTATAAGCAACTTCCACTTCCAAGCTGTTCAGGGCGCTCTGCTCAAACAGAAGGAAGTAGTGGCTGTGAGATGTGAGAGGTAAAGGCTTTGGTTTTTTGTTGTTGTTTTAGTGTCAAGGGCCTTTTTTGCAGGGATGAGTGTGACAGACACTCCATGCCACCCTGCAGTGATGGGAGAAGGGATCTCTGGCTGTGCTGTTACCCACAAGGCCCACACTTAGCTCTGTATAGAACAAGAGGCATCTGCAACCGGGTCTTAATGGATTTAAGCATTCCCTTGCAGAATGCAGCCCTATCCTCTCCTGTGCCCAGAATCGGCCACCAAGCTGCAGCATCCCTTCTGGGCACCATCACCCTCAACTCTCTGCTTCGTAAGGCCTCTTCTCCCTCCTCCCAAGAGACATACAGCATTGCTCCAAAGGATAGGCCTTTGCTGTCTGTGAAGAAAGCTGTAGGATATATTGGCTGCTGGGAAGAAGTTTTGGAGTGCTCCATCATTTTCCAGCTGTCACTAGATATTTTCACAGCTGTTTCCTCCTCTAGTCATCTGCTAAGACGTGCAGTGAGAGTTCTACCCTTCCTGGCATCACCTGAAGCAGCGGGCAGACAAGTGAGGAAAAGAGCATACGGATGCACAATAGGAAATGCAGAAGCCTGAATCTACTGGGAGAAAGAGAGACACTTTATGTACTGATTTATCTTATGCCTAAAGCACTTCTCTGCAGTCTGAGGAGATCTCTGTTCCCCAGCTATGAGGGAGATAGATACATCTTCAGCAGCAGCTACATGTCCTGTGCATAAAGGCTGATCATTACCCTGATCCCTTGTACAGCAGCCAGGATCCTTTCCACAGAAGCTTGTGCAGGGCTGTCAGTGACTCACCTCTATAGGGCCATGCACTCTCTCAGGATGTTCAGCAAGGAGGGGTGGGAAGGTTGACGGCAGCAAGAGCTCTCTCATGGCGACTGCTTTGACAAGCAGAGTGGCAGAGTCGGAAGGGATAATGATGTAGTAAGGATGCACCACGACGTTCCAGTTTGGACCAGTGTTCTGCGGCTCACGTTTGGCCAAAAGCATCCACTTCCTTTTCTAAATGGCAAAAGCCAAAACCGATGTGAACAATGGGCAACAGCCACTTTCTTCAGCACTTTCACTGTAGGGGCTGCTGGGTTAGGAGCAGAGACATTCATACGCATCAGAATAAAAACACTTACATTATGGCTGAGGATATGTTGTTTGGTTATTTTTTTTTAATTGAACGCAAGACTATGCTTAAGAAAAAACCACAATTTTGCTTTGCAACTTGCCAGTAGGAACTGACGAGTTCCTAGACAGAGAAGTCCTCCACATCCCAAACCTTGGTTAATTATTTTCACAGTTAAAGATGCACGTCTAACTCCAACCCCGACTTTTGCACTTCCTACCTCCCAACACTGGATTTCCCATAGACTAGAGAGTTTCTCTAAGGCTTGATGCACTGTAGCATCTTTCCAGTGGCTGCATCGGCTGGAAGGATTTACAAGCCCGACTCTCGCCCATAAGATGAAGCTGCAGCTTTTGAAACATGTTTTGTGGTGCAGGCTAGACAGATCTTACTAGATGTGTACTAACTATTCCTTTCTATGGTAGTCCCTCTCCACGAGGCTGCGATTTCACACACTCACCAGGAGACTAAGACATAGAGCATGGAAGCTGTGCTGGTTTATCTCCAGTTCATCCCAGTCGAGCTGCCAGCAACTTGTGGGCTTGATGATGAAGGGCAGGCCATACAGTACGGACTCACAGACCCCGTCAGACTTCAGAGCCCTGCAAATACACAGCTCACGTTAGCAAAGCGCAGCCAACACGAAATCACCAAGAAGGCTCTGCCAGGAGATGACCAGCTCAGGCGGCTGTGGCAGTGCCAGCTGCAGCGCTGCGACAAGCACTGCGTGTCTGTATTGCTGGGGCCTAGCGCTATGAAACCGTGCAGAAAAGTCCAATTGCAGTGAAAAGAGGCTTTTGTGCCCATTTCCAGATTCCCTTGTATCTGCGCTGACAGGAGCATGCCCAGCAGCAAACCCAAGCTTCGTGCGTTTTGTAAACAAAACGGATTGTTAATCTGGCCTCTCGGGCAGCAACTCACCCAGGCAGTTACATCTCTTCCTAAGTGATTTTTACTGGATCGTGGTTATCCTTCACTTAAACTGACACGTGCTCTACTACGCAGAGCCAACATCCCACCACAACCACCACTACAGACTTTACAGTGCTTGACGTCACTGGTCCATAGCACACTTCTGCTTCATGGCAGGGCATTATTAAGTAGCTTCAGTGCTTTGCCTGTGGACCATTTATGCACAATTACTGCGTGCTCTTCAGCTACTGACTGGGTGAGAATAATTTTAAGAACATCTGCATAGTTCAGAAATTACACAACATTTTCCTTATAAATAAACCTCAGAAAAGACACTTCTTGTTCTGCTCTGTGCTCACCAATAGACTGCTCATGGGAAAGCAAATAAATTCTCACGTGAAGTCACACAGCACTATGAGGCTTTGCTTGCTTTTTTACTACTAGTCAACTAGTTAGCTCAGGCTCTGACATCCAGTTAATTGCTATGGCCTCACTGGGTAGTGAGGGAACAGCAGAATTATGTATGGAGCAATGGCTGCAATCTACAGAACTTCACATGGCAGGGAAACAATGGTGTTACACGCACAAAGTGCTAGTGTCACGGTAACGCTGTGTTTGGCTCTGCACTCTGGTACACATACGTGGGACATGCTGTTCTGTAACACTCAGAATTACAAGGTTTGAGGGTATCTGACGTCAGAATTTTGCTCACTAACGTTTGGAGTCCCCCAGTGCTTTACAGTGATGTTATTGGGTCCTAGTTGAAATTGCACAGAAAGAGCGAGCAGAGGCTGCTCTTATACCAGCCTTCCAGTTGCCACGTCCAAAGCACGTAACAACACTTACTTTACAACCTGGAGTTTGTGCAGCACGGTAGCTGGCCAGGCTGCCATCTGGCAGGGTGAACTCAAATCGGCTGCTCTCGTAGTGCCATCAGCCACCCCAGAAAGTAGAGCTGGGTCGAGCAGCCTCTCTTGCAAATCGCACTTCAGGCACACTAGGTGAAGGAGATTGGTTTAGGTTGCTGGAAATGGCAATGTTTAGCATGTGACATGCTCAAAGCACTTACGAACACCAAGTTCATGTTTTCTAGTGACAGCCACTAGTAAGGGAAGAACAAGGCTAAAGCCTGTGGCACGAGACAGCAAGCTATCCCCATTTCACACGAGGGGAAACATGGTGTGCTCGGCACGGTACTGAAACAATGACAGGTTGGTAACCGGGCAGGCGAGTTCAGTTTTGGCAACGAGTGGCCAGCTGTAGAGCAGCAGCAGCAGCTCGTTTCCCAGTGCCACACCGGGTTCAGGGCCATGCGGTTCCTGCCAGCTTTTCTATCCGTGCTTGTGGAGAAACTCAGCACACTGATGACACTAACTCTGGTATGACATGCAATCCCTCTTGCCTTCTGCAGAGTGTGCGAAGGCAAAAAAACCTGACTGCAGTGTAACGTGGTTTGCCTTGCCAGCTGTAATAAGACAATGCATAAAGGATGAAATTCAATGCTACGGTAAAGGAAAATCTGCCTTTAACAAAATGTCGTCATCGCCTGTGCTGGTCTGGGGGCTGTTACGGTAGCTACTACAGAAATAAAAAGTCACACCAGGCTTTCTCATTGCTTGCTGTGGAGCGTATCTGCAAAAGCCACTAGCAGCTCTCCTTGAGCTTTGCTTCCAGCCTGGAACTGGCCTGTGGATCACCAGAAGAAAACAAGTGTGCTTCTGCTGCAATGGCAATGGGAAGCTGCACGTGAGTACCATGCTGGAGTGGCGTATAGTACCATACTGGAGAGGCACTGGAAAGGGGATTGCCAGAACTGCATGTGCAGATTCCCATGGCAGTGTGACGGTGACAATACAGTCAATAACAACTTACAGGAAACACCTACGTCTGCTGTAGCTGTTGGTGCTTTCAGTGCTCGCCCAAGGATGGATTAGGGATTTGAACTTAGGCTAGCAGAGGAAAAAAAATCACATATTCCTTATAAATTTTCCCATGCATTATTATAACTGTTGGCAGCTCCAGCTGGAACATTAGGTATTTTAGTGCTAATGCAACAGATATAAATACAAGCCAAGTCTCTTTGTAAGACAGCCTTTATTTAAGCCCAGCTCTGGCACAGACTTCTAGTATCAAACACAAGGAACACAATTTTCGGGGCTATACAACTGAGCCAGAAGGTCCCTGGCTCTCAGTATGTAAGGCCCCTTTTACCTTGACCAGGTGGCTATAAATTCACATATTCTTCAAGGCACATTTTTGCTGCAGAATGGAAATGACTTACAGCCTCAGCAGCCCCAGGACATGGCAGCAACCTAGAAGTATTCTACGCAAATGGCTCCTCTCAGCCTGAGAGAACAGAAACTCCAGACAGCTTTCAAAGTCACCCAGAGACCTTACTTGGATCTCTAAATGTGAGGGGAACACGCCCACGGGACTGGCTTAGGTAATCTTTAAGGCTGTGAGATTGCAGAGGGGGAGAGAAAATGAAATACTTTGTGTGGTCTTGGGTGCAGTGGCATGGCTGAAGCATCCTGACGGAAGGAGGAGATGGAGGTGTTCTCTCTCTGTGCCATAGTCATGTAGCCATGCTTTGAACAGCATCTCCAAGCTGATGACGTTGTCCTCTATGGTTTGAACGTCGATATCCATTCCCAGGATTGCAATGTCTGCAGGAAAAAAACGTGAAAAAGCACAAATAATTTCAGCCATAGAAAAGAATATTCCTCTGCATTTTCCACTACACTGTACCTCCTTAGTCCCTCAAGCGCTTTCACATAAGAAGTGCTTCAGAAGCCATTACCACACAAATCACAGCACAGCACTGTGACGCTGACCCTCATAAAAGGACACTGCTGGAAGCTGAGCTGCTCCACAGGCCACACCAACACTCTTCTCACTAACGAGGTGGGTGGACTGGCTGCTATTATCTTCAGAGGACTAACTGTGACTGATGCAAACCATCCTCTGCTGTGGTCATCTTGGCATTGGCCTCAGAGACTCTTCTCACAATTTTAAACCGTTTCCTGTTTTTTCCTAAGTAAGGGTCACTGGATACGGGATGCTATAAGAAATCAGGGAGACTGCAAAACTAAAATGCTATACTAATGCAGAATTTTGTAGTAGTGATGGAAAAGTAGTGATGGAAAAGTACTCCTCATACAGAGGATGAACGTTACTTTGCAATACGGCCCCGCGACTAAACTGGCAAACATCCTCAATGTGTGTTGGAAGGAGCAGCTAGTCACAGACCTGAGAAGAACAGAAGCAAAACTTGACCTGGACTTGACCAACGCAGAGGACGCGTTTTGAGACATTACTGTTGCAGTGCTGCTTGGTAACACAGTAGGCCACCTTTGCACCATTCAGCTCGGATGTGAGACAGGTATGTGAGAAGATGAACACAGAGCAGAAATGGCCCTTTTTTCCCAATGTGTTTACCAGGCCAGCTGGAGACTAAAACACAGTGCTACACCCATCTGCAACGAGAAATCTTTCCTTCAGGCACTAGTTTTTAGAGTTTGCAAAAACGCATCCGCTCCTACATTAAAAAAAAAAAAAAAAGATGGAAATGTATTATTCTCACTTTACATAGCAAATAATCTGGGGCTAAATAATGACTGCAATTCTTCAAATGCCCTGCAACTCACAAACACACTTTTTGTAGTATGGCCATCACAGCAGGACATATTTTCTAATTGTCTCTACTTTGCAGCCTTGAGGAAGGCATTGAGATCACGTAGGTTGTTCCTCTGCAGCAAAGCAGAATCAACTCTTACTTAGGACTGGAGGTCCTTCCCACTGTCCTTGCTACTGAAAGCCTTGCCTTCTGAACATCCATTCCTTTTTTTTTTTCAGTTCTTCTCAAATCTATATAGTAAACTGATTATTCCTTTAGCTTTGTAGCAGCTCTTCAAAATGTGTCTTAAGACTGCTACCATGCCTTACCCCAGTCTTGTCTGATGCTCATGGGAATATGAGTTTCTCCCCCATGGAGCAGTGCTGGAGGATACTCCGGTGGAAGCGAACGTCCTGCCTCTCTCTGGAGACTGCTCTTCATGCACAGAGCGATTCCCGTGGTCGAGTCACTTGCCCTGACGCTATGAGTCTCGCTCTCTCTTCCCAGTGGCATGCACCAATGCACCTGGACAGCATGCTGCTTCTGCTCCAGCTCTGCTGCACTCCCTACTTTTTTTAGACTTAGGTTTCTGTCTGGGATATGCACTGAAGATGGCATTAATAGTTCAGGTGACAAAGCACCAGCAAATGCATGTAATTTACTTTGACAAACAGTGTATACACAGGTGACACGGGGAATTATCTGTGTCTGGAGAGGCAGTGCTTTGGGGCTGGTAAATATTTTCCTATTTTTTAATTTTCTCTTCTGTAAGAGGTATGTAGCCACTTGTGCATTTGAAGTCACATGCCAACACATGGCAATTCTAAAGAGAAATTCACTGCATTCATTGCTGTCCATTCTTAGGAAGAACAGGTTGGGATGCCAACATCTACTGTGCAATGAGTCTTAAAATTCCTGGAGAGCAGTATGCAGAGCCATTTATTGGTCAGCAATCTGCAGAGTGCATATAGAAAAAGGGTCCCTGCGACTTGTAGAAGATGGATCATGTTAATAAAAAATGCATTAGAGCTTTATCTTCAGTGCTTGTGTTTTGTTTTCCCAGAACAGAAATATATAGGGCCAGTATCTGTATCCCATACAGATATTAACCTTCATTAGCAAATGGTTTGGCAATGCTCAGATGCCTCACGTCTTTGTGATGAGGTAGGGGCAAGAAAGAGCGAATAACAATCCTCACGTTATCAATTAGAGGTCAGTCCACTGCATCCTGTCCATTGCTTCCGCACACTGTTCCCACCACAAATGCTGTATGCGTTGCACTCTTTATGGAATTTACACTGCATCATCATCTCTACTCCAGCCTGCAGTTTGGCAAGCCTTAAAGACACACTGCAGATTTAGTCTCTGTCCCACAGAGGAGCTGCCTTGCAGTTTTGAACAAACAATCCTTGTTGCTCACGTGGCCTTTGTTTGTCTGGAAATGCACTCTCCCAAGGAGGCTGCTCTTGCGAAGGAAACAGCAAGGATTTTTCATCCATGACAGCCTGTTCTCAGCATGTTCAAAGCTGTTCTGACCTGGCAACTGTGGGGCTTCAATTGGAGTCTTTTCTAGCTGCATGAACCTGGAAATGAGCCGGGACATCCCGACCCTGCCTGCCTTCTTGCAGTACCAGAAACTGTAACTGTATGTTGCGCCCCCCCCCCATGCTGTGGTAAACGAGAGAGGAAATTTTCCAGGTGAGCTGAAAAATCAGGTGCTTTCTCAGGATGCAGATTTTGCATCTCCACATCTTTTTGGCTTTGGAAG
The DNA here is from genome assembly GCF_009769465.1 of Tauraco erythrolophus. Lineage (NCBI taxonomy): Eukaryota > Metazoa > Chordata > Aves > Musophagiformes > Musophagidae > Tauraco > Tauraco erythrolophus. The sequence continues at coordinate 19,601 of NW_028238631.1, read as the reverse complement.
AAGCAGTCTGTAGCCCAGCACTACATGACAGTACAACAACACAGATAACATCCATTAATGGCCCGGCACGAAGCCTCGCAGCGGATGAGGATATCGCTGCAGCAGCTGCAGTATCAGCAAGGCAACAGTCCAACGGAAGACCCAAAGCAGGAAGCAGGGTAACACTATATGCTCTACAGGAGTCTAAGAAGAAAATGCAATCTTCTCACCGAACTGTCCCTAAGAGTGTCTTGAAATCATGGAATACCGGTCCATTTTATCTGCCAAGGTAATCAAGTGACATGTCTCGCTGAAAGCCGGAGCCCAGCGTCGCAGCCGCACCTCCCTAACGGCCAAACCCGCGGCGTGCCGGTGTGCCGCCCAGCGCGAGCTGCAGTACCAGACTCAGAAGCATCTTCAACGCTACAGGTATGTCTTTCTTGCAGAAATGGAAACTTCCAGCCTTGAGCAGATACTTAACAAGCCCAGTTTAACAAGGCTATTTCCGTGTATCTGGCATTTGCCAAAGACGACTGCATCATGGAGACAGGGAACGACAGCATGAACATGCCCTAAACCCTGTTTTTTTCCTCATGTTCATTAATTACAATTTGTCTTACGTCCTTATATTTCACTTCCAAAATTACTTAGAGGGTTGGGGCAGGAAGAAGGAGAAAAGCTAAGTATTTAATTCCAATAGCTACATCTCAGTATAGGTTTGTTACTCACATAAACGGTCCGCAGATCTACAGTAATTCTTTAAAGCCAAAAAGAGATGGCAGACCTTATGGCACAGATTTACAAGTCAAGTGAAAACAGGCTTTTCTTTTTTTTGTTTTTTCACTTTCCTATTAAGTGAAAAGACTTTTTCTTTTCGCCAGGTGGTGTGATCCCAGACCAGTTTCCTGATGTCAAACAGTTTTGATGGCGGAATGGAATGGAGGGGAGGGATTTAAGACAGTTTCTTTCAATAACAATGGCTTATATAGTACACAAAATTACAGTTTTAGCTGTTCCTGGAAATTTTGGCAACTTTGTTCATTCCAGTATGCCCTGAATACCAAGTCATAATTGTTAACCAAGTCTCAGAGCTTCCAAACATCCTTTTATCTAAAAAAGAAAAAAGCAATCAAACTTGCATTTTTTTCCAGTGATCTTCTGTGTTCAGAAGATCTAAGCATAAACATAGTTTATAAACACGATTCCCAGCTCCTTAATTCTGAACTGTTTTCCTGTGGTATGGCTTTCTATATATGAGTATACATGTCCAATAATCTCTGTTTTGTTATCAAAGTCTTAAAGCAACAACTGTGTTTGTCAGAAGCATCAGAGAGCATGGGAGTGTTTTCTCCTCTCACATTGTGGCAGGAGTTCTCAAGCAATATAATCTCTTGCTGTATTTGCTGAAACAATTTTGTTAGCTGTTTGAAGTTCCTTCAGTGAACCAGACTGTCTAGTAAATGTTTTCAGTTCATGCAGTAAGCTGTTACAATACTTCTTCCATTTTGAAAGCAAGTTTTTGTGATGCCTTTCAAAACGTCATTTAAGAGAAGCATGCTGTGCTATTAAAAGCTAATAAAGGCAAAGCTTCGTTTCCTATTCAATCACTCCCTGTTTCAGCATCAGCCATTCCTGGGAATCTCCCATCCTGCATGGGATTTCCAGTAAGTTTATTCTTTTTTCCTGCCTTTTCCTAATATATTTAGTCTGTGCCATTTTGAAGGTCACTAAATTAATATAGTTTGGTTTAAATACACACACAATGTTCACCCCTATCTAACTCATACTGCTGCAAACTGTGCTCAAAATTTCACTTTCATGTCACCGTGAATAGTGTAAGCACATGCAGTGAAAGAAACGATCAGCTTGCTTTTGAGGTCTGGAGAGAATACAAGCACTACCGTTGCATGCAAAAGAACTGCTTGACCGCACTAATGTTATACCTGAGTACTGTTCTGTTATTTCCTTTCAGGGAGTCTGCCAGCAACAAAACTTGAGTCCCTGAGTGAAAAAAAACCCACTCTAGTAATAATCCAGAGCTAGAGCTCTTCATCGTTAGAGTCAGTCCACATTTCTATTGCTTCCAAGCTTGGCACTCGTGCTAAGGGCGCCTGTTGCTGGTCTATAAGAGACTTCACCTTACTTCTTTACCTGGGAACTACGTGCCTTTCTAAAGGTTCTTGATGCTCCAGAAACCGTGGGCTTGATTCTGAAATCTAACAGAACTGTACCGCCGTGTTATGAAGGGAACAAAATCAGGTCATATTCCTGAAGCCTGACAGTATTTAAAAGACAAAACAAAAAAATCCTTTACTCCAGCTGTGTAATGGCCAAGAGAGTTCTTTCCCAGAGGAAATACAACATACAGTCTGTTAAAAGATTAATGCATCCAAGTTAACTGGGAAAGAAAGGTGAAACACGAAACAGACCATTCTGGTCATTCTACCGAGGTCCAGGTTGGTCATCACAGACAGATGGTGGATGCATTTATGAAAGACTGGTGAAGGTAGGTGTCCTGGTTTTAGCTGGGACAGAGTCAGCTCTTCTTTTTAGCAGCCAGAAGAGCTCCGTGTTTTGGTTTTACTCAGAGGCTCGCTCTGAGAAGAATGCTGACAGCAAGCTGATGTTTGTGGTTGGCACTGAGGTCTCAAGGACTTTCCAGCTGCCGTGTTCTTGCCAGCGTGCAGGGGCACAACAGGATGGGGGGGAGCATGGCCGGGACAGGGGGTCCACGACTCTCCTTACAATTCGTACTTGGATTTAGGATTGAGGCCAAACTGGCCAATTAGTATTCCACATCATGCAGTGTCATGCCCAGTATAAAAGTGAGGGTCAGCCGGAAAGAAGGGCTTTCCAGAACTCTCACTTTCGGACTCTCAGAGTGCTCTCTCTGTCTCACTATTTCGGGGCCTCGCGTTCGTCCGGGATTGCAGCTTCGGGACGAGACGGGCTTCGGATAAGAGGGGGTGGTGAGCATCTACACTGTGTATTAAATCATCTGTATTGAATTGTTCTTATCTCAACCCACGGGTTTCCCGTTTCTTCTTTAATTCTCTCCCTCATCCCTGGGGGTGGGGAGGGTGAGTGAGCGACTGTGTAGGGTTTGGCTGCCGGAGCGGCCTGACCCACAACAGTAGGAAGACAACATGTTCCTGTTCTTGAAATCAAGAGTTGTGGATATTAAGTCAGGAGAGGAACAAAACCTTAATTTTAAGTATGTTTTAACAGAAGGTTTTGGAGAAGCACAATGTTGGGCTTAGGGAAGAACACGTCAGGCTTACTGCAGTGAATATCAGCAGCCAGACACAGAGGCGCTCCACCCCCCAAGAGACATTCCTACAAGAGAAAGGGGAGAGATGCCAGGAACAGCCTCCTACCAACCCTCCTGCCTGGCAGGAAGACGGTTTCAAAAGTAATACCCAGAACGGTTGGATAAAACATCAGAGTGTGGTCTGGTAAAAAGGTACATTGGAGAGGAGAGCTTCCTGATTTGGGGATAAGATTTAAACCATTCCTTTCAAAAATTTGGGACAGTGAGATGAAAGAGCTTTGAGTTTGGCTAGCAGGACACAGCTAACCGATCGTTCCTAAGCAGACACAAGGTCCAGCAGCTGGAACAGCAGCAATAGACAGAAGCCTACAATGGTATAAAGACTTTTCGTGAAACTCAGCCAGAAAACGGTACACAGGGAGGCCATTAACTGCTAAGACCTCAAAAAGAGGACGACAGGGCCAACCAAGAAAAGAGCTCGAACTCTAGCAATCTGACATTAAATCCTAAGAGCAGGTTCTAGGGAGAATTAAATCCCTAGACGAGATTTTGTTCAGGCTCATCAGACTCACAACGTGCTTAGACCTCTGAGTGCTGTGGTAGAGCTATGTAAAACAGTAACAGAAAAAATAAATTGGAAACTGTCATTTGCTTTCAATAAGCTGAGATGGATAGAGCACAAAATTAATTTCTCAGGCAGAGGATTTAAAAAGAGATGATGTTTTGATGTGCTAGAAATCTAAATGCAGGATGCGATGTCACAGCAATGTTTTGGATATTAAAAATGTCAGCAGGTTGAAACAACCACTACACAAACTAATGGAAGAAAATCCACAGTGGAGTGAACCTCATAATTAAGTGTTGCAGCTGAACACAGCACTAATTCTTGCACTTGCTGCATCCTAGATCTTGCAACTTCAATGCTCTTTACTGTAATTTTTTCTAATAACGTGGGTTGTTTTTTTTTTTTTTTTTTTCCAGAAACAGAGGAAAGGAGTTCCAACAAGTAAAAAAATCCTCTTTAAAAATCAGTTTGGCTCCTTTTTCAAATTATTTGGACTATCCATTCCCTGGTCCTTCTCTTAAAGAGCAAATACATCATCTGAGTCTTCTCATAAGTAGAAGACTCAAAAAATCAGAATGTCATCATCTGAAATTTCAATGGCCTTTGTATCCCCATTTATGTTTTCATGCTGGGTTTACGAGAGGGGCTGCAGAAATGGCCCCTGTAAGCAGCTGTGAAAAGCTGAACATGCTGGCTTTACGTGATGGGGTTTGGTAGCATGGGAGAGGTTGTGTAAGGAGCTGCGAGAAGCTTCCCCAGCTCCAAAACCAGTGGGACCGGCCTCTGGCCAGGTCAGGGCTCCATCCCCGCAGTCCTGGGTCGCGTCATCGGCACCTCTGTTAAGTCGGGGACAAAGGAGCCCGAACTGAGGCCGGACCTGCACTGGAGAGAGGGGAGGTGGGGGCTGCCCATGGCCGCCCGGGCAGGCGGCTGCCCATGCTGGGCCGCTGCCACCCGACTGGAGATGGCTGCAGCAGCGCGGCTGGGAGAGCTCCAACGCGTCCCGCTCCCGGGAGCCACTGGGAGGAGTTCGTTCTGCCGGGACTGCCCAGGTTCATCGAGAGGACTGAGACCTGAGAGAAACGGCCATGCAGACACCGAGGAGAGCAAAGATGGAGCGGGAGGTAGTGTGCAGGAGCTGAGATTCCCCCGCAGCCTGTGGTGAAACAGCAGCAGCCCCCTTGCTGCCTGTGGAGATTAACGGGGGAGCAGAGACCCACCCGCAGCCTGTGGAGAACCCCACTCTGGAGCAGAGATGTCTGCCTGAAGGAGGTCACAGGGAATGGTCTCCGTGAGCTGCTGGAGGCTGACGATGAGGCGGAGAACCATCTGAAGCCCGTGGAGAACCCCACGCCCGAGCAGGGGGCAACTCCCTAAGAAGCTGTGACTGCGGTAGAAGCCCGCCCTGGTGCAGTCAGATGGGTCAGGATCGCATCCTGCGGGAAGGACTCACGTTGGAGAAGTCTGCAGACTGTCCCGTGAGGAGGGGATCCACTGGAGCAGGGAAGAGTGTCAGGAGTCCTCCTCCTTTGAGAAAGGAGTGGAAGAAACAACGCGTGAACTGACCTGCAGCCCCCATTCCCTGTCTCCTGCACTGTCAGGGAGAAGGTAGAGCCGGGTAGGAGGGAGGGGTGGGGGGGAGGTGTTTTTTTTTTAAGATCTGTCTTAATTTCTTGTTATCCTCTCTGAACGAGCCGTTAACAAATTAAATTGATTTGTCCCCAAACTGAGTACGTTTTGCCCGGGGCCGCAGTCAGTGGGTGGTCCCTCCCTGTGCTTCCCTCGCCCCCCAGCCCTTCTGTGACATTTTTGCCCGCTCACCGCCCTGCGGGGAGGACGGAGCGCGCGGCCGCGCGGCGGCTGAGCTGTGTTCGTTCCTTTTACTAAGTGAAAGGGCTACACAACTTCGCTTTTAAAAACAACACGGCGGGGTTTTGCATGCTCTAAAGCAATCTCGTGACCAAGAGGCACAGAACATCTCCTGCTGTGCTGTCTAGTTTTCCAAGGCATCCCCACACAGCTCTGCGCAGCACCAGCTCGATGCAAAGGCTCCACGATAATCCTCCTCTCTTGAGAAGCCACCATTTGCAGCCACCCAAAACACTGCTCTCTTCCCATATGGACAAGATCAGATCGGTGCTTTTAAAGAACACCTCAGCCTTGGAGCTGTGGGCAACAGTTGCTTCCATGGTTTTGTAACTCAGTTTTGGTGCAGTCTTGGCATATTAAATTAATTCTAAAGTCACATCAGAGTGATAAAACCTTGATCCTCTTCCTTAGGACTCACTGTTCCCAGTGTTAGTGGTAATGGTGCGGGTCAGAAAGAGAAGGTGCTCCCTTTCTCCAGCCAAGCAGTTTTACCTGCAGAGATGAGCACCCTCCCTGAGGCCTCTGTTTTCCAACAGGCAGAGTCCAGAAAAACCAGCTATGTCTCTTTGAGGAAGACTGTCCCTTCAGGGCAGGAAGCTTTTAACAAGCAGTAAGAGGGATGACAGACCTCTAAGTGCTTGATGACACAGCTCAGTGTTTGCTTTGCTCTACCACCATGCTGGCGGACGAAGAGGCAGCAGGGAGAGCAGTCATCTGTAGCACGATGCACCCACTCAGTGCTGTGCTGCAGACAGGGGAAAACCAGCGCAAATTCCTGCTATTTAGCAGTCACTTCATCAGCCTTGGGAAAGAGCTGATTTAAAAAAAAAAAAAGCAGATTTAAAAGTCAGGTAAAACGAAACACCAAAATGAAAGCTGCAGTTACAGCAGCATTGCAACGTACGGGCTTCTACCACTGAGTCACTGTGGTGATGGACTTTTGGTCGCTGGCTGGCTGGTTTATTTGAAGTCTGCTCAGCACCTTTCGATTTGAAACAAAAAAGCTCAAAACAGGAGCTGACAGGAATTTCTGTTTCTGAATTTCTCATTACTATAGCTTAAATTCTTACTGCAGAAAACTGTCAGATTAAGGGAGGAGTTCTTCAGAGATATGGCCAGGAAAAACAACCTTCAGGATCTGGGGGATACTTGCTCTTTCACTAATGAAACACGTGACCAGTTGTGTGTGTGTGCTGGGCAAAAGGGAATCTGTGATCCAGGTAAACATTCCCAGCCCCTGCTCCGCCAATTCACCAGAAATTTGCTACTGCAACCAGAAAAGAAGAACAGCTAGATACAGGTAAGGCCACCACATCCAACATTGCCTGTCACTCAGTAAAAAAAGCATTTCTAGTAACAGGTCTGACACTAACTTTGAAAGGCATCAGGACTCAGGTTTTTAAGCTTGTTAAACTCGTGAGAACTTGCTGTGTTAACCAGAGCTTGGTACCAGGTGTGTCTTGTTGATGGGGAATTTAAGTGTCAGCTGTAAAGGCCTTTAAAACAGAGACCTGGACTGGAAAACAGAGGTTGTGGGGCTACAAAGAGCTCAGTGATATGCAATTACTGGTTACTGAAGAAGTACAACCTTAGCAGCTCAAGAAAAACTGCCCTAAGCGTAGAGAACAGCAGCAACTAAGCAAGAACAATAGCAGTGACAAAACCCAGCCAATCAACAGGGTAAGGACCCGACTTGGTCTGGGAGAGTAACTCTGCCCAGCATTGTGCAGTACGGAGCCTGGGGGAAAGGACTGAAGGCTAAGAATTGCCTAGAAATCAAACATCTTGTAAAAGGACAAGATCTTGAGTTGGTGAGGGGGAGGATGGAGCAATCTCTGCAGGACCATTGAAATGGCAAATGGCTCGCCAGCTTCTCCTTCTCTTTCTGCCTGCCTGTCTGCTTCTCTCTCCCCCAACTACCTGCTTCAAGGATTCTGGTTGCCTCTGCCTGCACCAAGGACCTTTCTATCAGGCAGTCATCGCCCAGGGTGACGTTCAGCAGTAGGAGCATACGTGTGTCTGAAAGTGTGTCACCTCCATAAACCCTGCCTGTCTTTCTCCTTATCCCTCAATGAAGCTCTATTGCACCTGAAGTCAATGTCAGGTAATGCCAAGCGACGCAAAAAACGTGTGAAGTCTATATGCTAATTTTGCTCAAGGGTGAAAAAGCCCCAGAGAAGTGCTGTGGTACAAACTTTTTGCTGTTCCTCCAGGCACAGTAGTTCCCTACTGATGATGGACTGATGCCAAATGGCACAAAGTGGCAGATATTGGACCAAAGCACGAACTAGTGGCTGTCCTGCTGTCCAAAACTAACTCCCCTGGGTACTCTGCCTGTCTTGTACTCACCACTGCTGCTGGGTTCTTCTGCTGTCATGCCCTGTTCCACATCCTCAGGTTCCAGAAAGTCTCTCTTCAAAACCTCAATGACTTGCATTCTTCGCAGGCTCACAAGGTCTACATCTTTTAACTTCTTTTCCAGCAGCTTTACCATTTCTTTGCTGGACTGGCTAGTCAACACTGTGATCTGAAACACAAATTAGAGTGTGCAAGAGCTGCCTCTACTCTAATCCTCTCTTGACAGGCGATGATGCCTGGTCTGTTTGAACAGCACAGGTTCCACCATGGAGCGAGGAGAGAAATCTTGCTAAAATATCTCATCTTTTTAAAAGCTTTTTTTTTGTGTGCTTTGGCTTATATTTAAGCCAATATAAATTGGATTGAGAGGTTCACTGTAGGAACACCAACAGGTTTTGTGCCCCTACTGGAAGGTGAAACAATCCACAACTGTCTTCTATGCTTTGCACTTACGGTGAGTCTGTGTGTGTATAGAAGGGGCTCTGCCTGGGGCTTTGAGGGACACTGCCACCTCCCACTACTGCATCCATTACAGTTCGAGTAGACTAATTTGGTCTTCTTGCTTGAAGGCTGAATGGGAATTATTTTTTTAAAAAAGTAATAAAAGTAATATTAAAAAAAAAAGTCTATCCTAAATACTCTTCTTAAGAGAGCAGCAGTAGATGCTGCTCCCACCTCCCAGTTCTGACATAACACCAAGTGACTGCAAAGAGTTTCTTCATCATCAACAAGCAGCAACGGTTTCTAGAAACATCAGGCATGTTCGACACCAGCTTCTACCCTGAAGAGTAGTTAGGTGAGAAAGTTTTGAGTTCTGACCTTGCCTGATGTTTAGCAGTGGTGAAGTACTAAGTCTTCTCAGCACATCTGCTCATTGCTTGTATGTCCAGATGCCAGCAGCTGGGGACACTGGGATCTGAGAGCAGCTACTAGCAGACTGAATGTCTGAGCCCAGCTGCTGGAAAGATCCTCATTTATGTATGGAGATAGCTGTGTGTGTGTGTGTGTGTTTATATATATGTACACACACGCGTATATATTCCTGATAGTGAATCTCCATCCTGCTCAGCCAGAGGGGATCAGGCTGAGGCCATTGGTGCCGTCATGTTTGTGTGAGTGTTCTGAGTGCTGTGATCTGTCTGACCAACTATGCGTGTATATACGTGTTATATATATGTGCTTGGTGGGTATCTGCCTGCTGGGAATCCATGCTCATAGAATGGTTTGAGTTGGAAGGGACCTTCAAGATCATCCAGTTCCAAAACCCTCATGGGCAGGGACACCCTCCACTACACCAGGTTGCCCAAAGCCCCATCCAGCCTGGCCTGGAACACTTCCAGGGATGAGGCAGCCACAACTTCTCTGGGCAACCTGTGCCAGTGCCTCACCACCCTCAATGTAAAAAATTTCTTCCTTATAATCTAACTCTCCCCTCTTTCAGTTTAAAGCCATTGCCCCATGTCCTGTCACTACACGCCCTTGTCCAAAGCCCCTCTCCAGCTTTCTTCTAGCCCCTTCAGGTACTGGAAGGTCACCCCAGAGCCTTCTCTTCTCCAGGCTGAACAGCCCCAACTGTCTCAGCCTGTCTCCATAGCAGAGGCGCTCCAGCCCTTGGATCATCTTTGTGGCCTCCTCCGGACCCGCTCCAACAGCTCCATGTCCTTCTTGTGTCAGGGACCCCAGAGCTGAACACAGTTGGGCACACATCTAGTTGGGCCTGGGGGCATGGAGCTGTGGCAGCCTTGCTGATGTCAGATCAAGCCCAATTTCCCTACAAAGTATACCTCTCCAACCAAACTTATCCCCAGTGTTTGCCTCTGGGCTGCTGGTTGCTTGAAAAATGCTTTTCATCCTATTGCAGACTGGCCACATTTCCTGCCCTGCAGCTGCTGCTGAGACTTAGCTTTGCTGATGCTGGTGGTCTTCCTCCTCTGACATCAGGATCTCAAAAGAGTAAGCATTTTCAATACTTCTAACAAATATTTAGGTTTTAAATGATTGCAGGTTGTAACAAAGTCTGCCTCCTATGCTCACTAGTCAGGAAGGAATATACTTGCCTCTTTGAGGTTTAACTGTTAGGAAAATGCACATTTGCCTAAAGACTACATCTGATTTGCACAAGCAAATTGCCAGTGGTACTCTTGTCCTATAAATACCTGCCGTTGTCATCTCCTATAAACACCTGCCATCTCGTCTGGGATAAACAAACCCTACTTCCAACATAACCATTAACTCCTCCTTAAGCACTTGCGTTTCTGCTAGCTCACATATAAGCAGACTTCACCAACAGCTCCCAACGTACTATGTTTCTTCACTCTACTGCTGTTCATAGTCCTGTCCTGACTGACCTTCCTCCCTCTTCCCGCTGAGCTGCAGCAGCATGTGCCCAGCTGCCCGCAGCCCGCTCCACTGCTGCTGCCCTCCAGGCTCTGCCTGCCCTGCGGCAGCAGCGGGACGGTGCTAAAGGCAGTAGAGCATCCATAGATTCATAGATTTCTAGGTTGGAAAAGACCTTAGAGATCATCGAGTCCAACCATCCCTAATCCCCATTAAACCATATCCCTAAGTAGATCATCCACCCTATTCTTAAACACATCCAGGGATGGGGACTCAGCCACCTCCCTGGGCAGCCTATTCCAGTGGCTGACAACCCTTTCCGAGAAGAAATACTTCCTAACATCCAACCTGAATCTCCCCTGACTAAGCTTATACCCATTTCCTCTTGTTCTATCACTCATCACTAATGTAAAGAGCCCTTCCCCTACCTCCCCCCCATCCCTTCTCAAGTATTTGTAGGCTGAGCGTTCCTGGCACACAGCTCCAGAGTAGTCTCTTCCACGTGGATGGAAGCAGGTGGAAAGCTTTTTGGTTTAACTTGTGAAAGAGCACCTCTTTCAGAAGAGAAGGCTTCACAAATCGAAACGGTAACTTTCCTGCTGAGATTTCATAGATTTCATAGATTTCTAGGTTGGAAAAGACCTTAGAGATCATCGAGTCCAACCATCCCTAATCCCCATTAAACCATATCCTCAAGTAGCTCATCCACCCTATTCTTAAACACATCCAGGGATGGGGACTCAACCACCTCCCTGGGCAGCTTATTCCAGTGGCTGACAACCCTTTCAGAGAAGAAATGAGAAGATGAGCCAGTGCATCTGAGTGCCAGGTCTGGCCCCGCGCTGGCTGCCTTTTCTCCTCCTGCCCAGCTGTGCATGCTCCATCTGCTAAGCACCTTCCCTCTGCTGCAGGATTTCACAGGCAGTGATCTTACTTGTTCTCAGTTATTGACTCCCCAGTTTACTGTCTGTGATTTGCTGTTCCAGCCAGCACCATGGGTTACGGGATCTCAGTAATAGGGCACGCCGGGACGTCAGTTTGGCAATCGCGCATCGCTGCACTAAAATGATGTACGAAGCATTAAATTTTGATGAATAACAAACAGTCTAGATAAGTCATGTTGAATTTTAACTGCAAAATACTGGAATCAACTGATTTGTGAGGGCGCTTAACTAAGGCATGAAGCTCTTTAGACAGAAGGAAGAAATTGTATTGGTAAAATCTGACATTCATCTCATCGCGAAACAGATGCAACTAGAGAGTTCCAAAAATTTGATAAAGCAGGGCTTCTTTTCTCCTGTCTGTGCCTTATAGTTCAATGCAGAAATCCTTCTCCTAATATGTTTTCTAATCACAGAGTAGTTTGGGTTGGAAGGTACCTTTAAAGGTCATCTAGTCCAACCCCCCACGCAATAAGCAGGGACATCTTCAAATAGATCAGGTTGCTCAGAGCCCCGTCCAACCTGGCCACGAATGTACCACCTCTCTGGGCAACCCCTGCCAGCGTTTCACTAATGCTTCGAAGTACCACAGAAACAGAATTGCTACTTCTCTCCACAGTTCATGAAATAGAAAATGCCTGTGGGATATGTCAAGTACTTGTCACCCCACGTGCTCCACCTGGTACGATTTAATTGAACAGGGTAAATGCCTACTTTAACTGGCTTAAGTCAGCCAGGCTTTGCTTCCAAGAAGGTATTTTTTTTTTTCCTTCTTCAAAAGATACTCTATCTGAGCAAAAACATTCAAATGCCTTCTGAGAAAAGAAAACAGAAATAAAAATCCTACTTTGCATAAAAAAAAAAGCTTCTGATGAAGACAAAATATCAATCACTGAAGTATCTGAAGCAGAAAGCTGCCTTTTTTAGAAACATGACCTTTTGTAAGGGTGAAATACCCTCTGCCTTTCTGTGATCACCTGCTCTTATTTTTCAACAGAGATTTGAGAATTGTAGGTGCTCTTCTGCTCATTTCCTGCCTCCTCTGTGATCTGATGGTGCTTATTCAGCCTTATGTGAAAGACCAAAGCCACTCCTTAGGTCCCATTTAGGTCTGTGAAACACCTTTTGTTGGAATTTGCAGAAGACTGGATCTCATCCGCAGGTTATGTTTATGCAGCATGCAGAACTGGAAGGATTGCTAGCTTGGAGAGAAGTCCTTTGTCCTTGAAATTCTCCACAGATCTAAACTTTGAGCTCAAGTTTCCTCAAGAAAGACAAATATGATATGTGGCCTTTTGGAAGTCCTCAGCACCCTCTCCAGTACCTGTGCTAAAATCAAGTGTACTGCAATATTTCAGATCTCTACGTTGTTCGAATTATCTCTCTAGTTTTATTTTGGATATTTTTCAAGTGGAATAGGAACACTATAAATTGTAGCCACTAATGAAGCCATGAAAAAGCTTTTCTTACTTTAGTTTTTCTTCCCCTTTGCTTTGTAAGGCATGCATTCTCAGAAGAAACGTTTGATGCCTGTCAGAAACAGCTCAAAGGGAAGTCAGGCAGCAGAAACAGGGAATGAAACATAATTAGCATGGAGCAACTCAGAGGGAAGACTAGAGCTGGCATGTGTGACTGATGTCTGTGTATTTGCTGTTGTATGGAAACCTGGAAAATTCAAAGACTCCAGCGTGGATGTTATTTTGAATGTGGTGAAGGGAACGAGTTTTCACGTTCAGCTATCGGTGAGAGGCTTCCAGTTTACGAGGACGGCAAGGAGCTGCTCCTGCCTGTTCAGCTGACCCTTTGTGAGGGTTCTCTATACTGCCTGAGAGATTTTCTGGCAGAGATTCTCTATGCAGCAATTTAAGTACAGTTTGCTGCACAAAGTTTCTAAAGAATGGCCACATTTCCTGGATTACAGAATTCTTGTCCTCCATAAGAAATCTTTCAAGTTAGAATCCATGCATGTGTGAGAGTGGGTTTTTGTTTGCTTGTTGTTTGAGTGTTGTGGTTTTGATTTTGTTTTTTTTAATACAAAAATCTACCGTATCATTCTCTGGTTCAGGTATACTGGAATTAATCACACAAATGTCAGTCAGACTGCTTTTCCAGCTAGGCACAACAGCCAGCTCTACATCTTCTCAGACTGCCCAGAGCATTTTTATAAAGACTCCCGTCTAGGGTCGTCTTTAGATGGGACTGGGGATACATATCCAGGTCTTTTGCAGGGCCAGGAATAACGTAACAAACAATGTGAACTCACTATTTTGTGGTGCCAGGAAGAAAAACATTTAGCTACCTATCAAAATTATCAACAAAGTGGTACGTGGTCAGATTAATTCCAGAAGAGTGGAGAACACCCGATTTTCCAGGCTGATCCAAGTATATAAGAGCAAGTACAAGTTGATAAACTGTCAAAAGAGGAGGAATCAGTGTTGCATCTGTTCCTATGAGAAGATGAAAGTAGATGGTAAAAATGGGGGTGAACACTTCCAAATAAGTATCTAATATCACAGCCTATCAGCCTATCACTGCAGCAGGTGTCTTACATCCTCTTGCAAAGAAAAGTATAATATGTTCACATATTCCAGAGGAACAAGGATCACTTGGTGGAGTAAAAAGTTGCTATATTCGTAGATAACTTAATTTTGAATGTAGCTATTTCATTCCTTCAACTATACTAGAAACATCCTGGATTTTGTGTGTGTCAAAGAAGGTCTTGTCTCGAAAGCGTACTCTGTGTTTTCCTACCCCCATCTTTGAAGTTATAGCACAAATCACATTTGAAAGGGTCAGGAAAAACACCTCAAGGCCCTAAGAGAACACACAGAAGCAATACATCAGGAGAAAGGCTTCCTGGATAGACACTAGAAGTGAGTCTTAATTACAGCTAGGAGGGTCTGCCTAACCACAGCATGACTCTGGAAGCGTTTAAGGATCTAAACAAAGTAGGACTGGGGAAATTTCACTCATGGAAGTCTGGATTTCTTTTCAGGACTGACAAAGCTCCAAAACCAGGTGGCCTCTAAGCCTGTAAAGTCTGAAATGATAGTTTGGAGCTGATGTTTCCTCATGTCCCGAAGAAAACATCACTTCTCTCTGAGTCCTTCCCCCCTTGATAACTGCCTATCCTTTCCCATCAGTTGATACTACTTAAAAAAAATATATATTTCTTCCTGTGAACTTGCTCTGCTTTCCACATTTGCATATATGTTCTCATATGTCGTTAGCAGCTTCCCTCCCTCTTACCCACATACACACACCCAGGTGAGAATACAGTCACCAGCGTGCACCAAAATCTATTACATCCTGTCCCAGTACTGCTGTACACACAGTTTTCCCTAGATATGTCCCCTTTACTACTGGAATCTGCCCAGAGGGATTTGAGGCCTTGATATGTTCATGCAGAATTTCTTGGACATTGGATCTCTGAGACAGCTAGATTGCTGAATACCTAAAATTTTCTAGCATGTTCATGGTACACGAGGTCAGGCCAGAGCCGCCGCTCAAGCTAAACACTGACAACACAGCTATGCAATTGGCTCAGGAAGCGCTGCACACACCTGCTGTGTGCACGCTCATTCCCACTGAGACTCCTGGGAAACGAGACACCAGTATGTATGTGCACTGAAATTCCAGACAAACATCAGGCTGTCCCACCATACCAGCTCACATCACTAACCTGTCCAACAAGACTTACTTAGCTAGAGTCCCTGTTCTTTCTACCTTCTCCAGGCAAATCATCAATAGCCAGTCTCAAAACTTCACAGAATCACAGAATGGTTTGGGTTGGAAGGGACCCCAAAGACCACCCAGTTCCAACTCCCCTGCCATGGGCAGGGACACCCTCCACTACACCAGGTTGCTCAAAGCCTCATCCAACCTGGCCTTGAACACTGCCAGGGATGGGGCAGCCACAGCTTCTCTGGGCAACCTGTGCCAGTGCCTCACCACCCTCAATGTAAAAAATTTCTTCCTTATACCTAATCTAAATCTGCCCTCTTTCAGTTTAAAGCCATTGCCCCATGTCCTGTCACTACACGCCCTTGTAAAAAGTCCCTCTCCAGCTTTCCTGCAGGCCCCCTTTAGGTACTGGGAGGCTGCAATAAGATCCCCCCGGAGCCTTCTCTTCTCCAGGCTGAACAGCCCCAACTGTCTCAGCCTGTCTCCATAGCAGAGGTGCTCCAGCCCAGATTTAGGTTAGATATAAGAAAGAAATTCTTTAAATTGAGGGTGGTGAGATACTGGAACAGGTTGCCCAGAGAAGCTGTGGCTGCCCCATCCCTGGCAGTGTTCAAGGCCAGGCTGGATGAGGCTTTGAGCAACCTCGTGTAGTGGAGGGTGTCCCTGCCCATGGCAGGGGGTTGGAACTAGATGATCTTTGAGGTCCCTTCCAACCCAAACCATTCTATGATTCTATGATAACTGCTGTGGCATGGCATATAGAGTAACACATAGCCTAGATGTGGGATGAACAGAAATACCTTTCATGATGCAGGAATACTTATTTAGGTGTGGAACTTTCTTTTAGGCTATCTTTTATGAAATTTCCTAAACTATGTGAATGTAGGTGGAACATGGGAGATATACATTTCTAAAGCATGATTCATGGAGTGGGAAGTGAGAGAGAAAGTGCTCTTTATGCATTAGCAGCTGCACCTTATTCAGGGCCTTGTAAAGTGCAAGGAGTGGGGATGAAGTACTAGTGCATCAGGGTTACAGCAGGCACAGTTCTTCCCCAATTCTCTGGGACATGGGCAAAGCAAATGGATTGCCCCGTTCCTTCTGTGTCGGCCATAAAGGTGTCAGAGATCACCCTTTTTCCACTCACCCAGGGTAGGGATGCATGCCAAGAACAGACATGCTTCTTCCTAAGCTGCAGGGGCTGTCCTTGCACAGAGCTTACACTGGTCGTTTCACACTGCCCAGATATTTCATACAGCCATTGCCAACGACGTACTCTAAGGGACCCCTACTACCCTTTGCAGAGCAGGAGCCATGTGGAACTCCCAAGCTGCCAGTGAGAGAAGAAAAATGCTAATTATAAACAAACCCTCTTGTTATTCCAGATTGTGACCGCATTTTCTTTCTACTCTGAAAACTGATTTGAAGAGGACTGTGCCAAGACAATGACCATTCCGTAGGCTTTTCCTGTCCTTTGCAACCATTCCAACTACTCTCAAGATGAAATGCATTTCTTTTGTCTGTAGGAGTTCACTTTCAGTGAATCGTGGACATGCTTTCAGACACAAGGACCTCTGGACAAACACCGTGCTGTATCGGTGAGAGTTCCAGGCACTGTAACCACAGCATGTAACTGTAGGCTGGCAGGAAAATCGTGTCCGTAAGCACTGCGAATGTCTTTGCCTTTGACACAGTTCTTCTGTGAAAGCAATCAAAATAAGCCTAAAGAAACATCCAGTCTTAAATGCCTGGAAATTAAATCCGTTTTTCTATACTGTAAAGTCCATCAGACTCCACAAGCAACTCAAATCTGAATCGATCTTGTTTCCACGAGCATTTGGAGACTGCCACGTGAGGTTTTCTGCAGGGCTGATTTTCTTAATTACTCTCCCCCTCCCGTGGACGTTACACACCACACAGACTCTCATCTTCACGTGCTAACAAGTGGCAACTCTGCTGGATGGCTCCCACTGCCTTCCCAACACTTTCTTACCTCAACAGAACTGTTTGTCGAGCCTCCTGCTGCGGCGTGTCTGCTGTATTGTTTGAACTGTTGCAATCCATCCTGCACAGCTTGTACCACTCCATTTCCCCCCTGTGGAAAACAGCCTTCTCTTGGCAGTGAACGGAGCTCTGAAATGCAGGCTTGAATCCGTGCAAAGTTTTCTTTCACTTGCTGCAAAACAGTATTCAATGAAATTAAAAGACTGGAAATGTCAAACTGCTAATATGAAATATTTTTTCACAATGTGGAAGGAGGCTTATGAATTTACACCACTGAGCTAAGACTGGGGGCAGGAGGCAAGTCGTAAAGCAGTGAAGAGTGATGTGAATCAAAACCAGCTGACTGTTACGCTAATAACAACAGACACGATCACCCCCCACGTTTTCAGCACTCTACCTGTTGCCTGCTGCTAGCCAAAACGCAGCAGTTCGGCACGCCCCTCTCCTCTCGCCCTGCTAACACAGAGGCAGAACTTGAGACATCAAGAGGAGCACTGAGGTGGTGTGATATCTCCAGGCCACAGTCACCCCTACCACATCCCTACTCCTGTACTCGCTGAGCTGTGGACCGCTGGAACCTGCGCTCAGGTTTGGAGTCAGACTGTGGCAACAGGTTCAAAAAGGGGTTCCACAAACTCATGGGTAACAGATCCAGGAGCAGATACCAAGAGGAACAGCCTCAGATATATCCTCTCTCATTCTTAATACAACAGCTGTGGAACTAAGGCAATGTGAGGAGAATGAACTGCAGAAGGTGACTTGGCTGGAGCACCTCCCCAAAGCATCCTTTCCTTTTGAGACTGGTGGTCTGACTCAGAAGGGCATTTCTTATGCTTTTACACTGCTCCTTCTAGGACATTCACCACAGCAATGATTATCAAAAAAGCAAACGCTGATGGAAAGTCTGTGGACCCTCCCGCTTCAAAGATGAGCTACCAGAGCAAGTGTTAGAAAGGAAAAATCATTCTGTAGCTGTCATTTGTGAAAATGTTTTATTGCTTCAGGCAACAGCTACCACTGCACAATGGCTGCCCTGAGGACAGCTGGTCTGACGCATTACAGCAAGACGAACACTATAAATACACGGATTATTAACCGATTGTGCTCCACTATGATGCTTTGTGTCCGTCTCATGGATTGGAGGATACTGGGCCACATTCTGACTGCCTGCTATGGTGATGTAGATTACCCGCAGTCCAGGGCTGCTGAACCCTTATATCACACATGTTGCTCAGCACTTCCTTGAACTTGGTGTCTCTTCATAATGGTCACCTAAATCCACAGAAGGCAGTCTGAAAACAAACCAGGCTGGCCAGGTCATATTCTTTCTCCACACAACGTTAGTTGGGCTACCTGGTATCTCTTGCCCAGCCATGACCTTTCCTTAGCATAGACACGGCAATGCTAGGGAGCACCCAGCATCCAAAGGTGTGTGGAGCATCTCAGCTAGTGTTCACGCAGATGTCAGCTCACCTGAGCTTCAGCAAGAACTCAAAGGAGTTGAGACATACCCAGGAGCTGAACTGGCAAGTTCTGGCCATAGGAGAGATTATTAGTGAACTCTAGCAAACCTGTTTGAAGGAATGTAAGACGCTGCTGCCAAGGTCACCTTCCTCACTGAAGAAGCAACAGATGAGCATACAACTTGCTTGCTTCAGATGTTTGGAGCAAAGCTGAACCACTCCTGAGCAGCCATGGTTTACACCACGGTCTTTCAGTGTGACCAAGTTATGAACCAGGGAGCTCAGGCATGTGTTCGCAAACCGCTCCGATGGTTCTGCAAATAAGGTGGAGAATAAAGCTGAGACGGCTCAAACTTCGCCTCAGAACGGTGAAGAAGGCAGTCTTAAGAATAAGACACCACGCTTTGTACTCTACAGTGCGAGACGTGTCTGGCTTCAATAAACGCACCAAGCAGACGCGGCCAGGAGCCTCTTCAAAGCGCTGCAGCAAAACTCCCTGCAGCTCAGACGCCTGCCCTGCGCCCCGGGAGGCAGCTGCAGCTCTCAGGGATGCAAGCCAGCTGGCTCAGGGCAAGCCCTGCTCCCACCCGTGGCAGAACAGGGCTCGGCGAGCTGCAGGGCAGCCTGGAGTCCAGTTAAGCACCTATCGTCTGGAACTGGCACCAGCAGAGCTGCATTTTCTTTTGTATACGCACAGCTACTTTAAACGTTAACTTAGGGGAGTCTACACAAAGCTGCAGTTTCAACTCTGGAATGTGCTTGGGACATAAATTAAGCATCTAAGTACAAATTGTGTCATTTAACTAATTCTGACTGCACCCCTCTTCTGGGTGCTGACACCCAGCCCAGTGCCACAGGCTTTGACACGTTTCTTCACATGTGACCCTGCTCCTTCATTACACAATTCCAAGAATTCATAACTTCACACTGTGTGTCCAGCAAAACATTTTGATCTGCAAGACTACATTGCTTCCAGAGAAGAGCTACCAAAACAACAGACTGAGGCTGGCCATGAGCAAGGGCAGGTGCTGCGTTCACTGACCTCTCTGGTTCCTTCCACATGCTGTACCCTCACCCACTTCACTTTCCTAATTTGCCAGTCCCTGTAGTTAACATCTTACTCCTCTGTT